>NW_027255236.1:0-30271 GCF_042242105.1 Pempheris klunzingeri
GAGTTTTTTCATAATTAGACGTGTTATCACCTATTTTGTTGTGTATAATATCATCTAAATATATATCCTTATTTGATCAGTATTACCAATATTACATACTATTTACGATGATAACAGAAACAACCTATCTTTATGATATTTAGTGATTTAATGTCTACTTCTATCATTACTAAATTTGAATTTATGATTTCTTTAAAATATTGTAAATCCAGAATAGAGATTTATTATTTATGATTCTTACAAATTTACGTCAGATTTAATGTAAAAAATTGAAATTAAATAAAAGGATTAATTAGTTGTTTTGATCTTTAATGTCAAGTTATATTATAAAATTTTTTTTCTTAATTTCCACTATTACAGCATATATTAAATTTCTTATTTAAATCTGAAGCATTAACAGTTAAATTCCCTTCAATTTGACGTAACTTTATGAAGCATTCACTTGCTTTGCCTATATTATATTAAATATTAAATATTAAAATTGAAGTAAGTTTACTTTTCTAATTAATATGCATTTTAAAGTTTAATGCATATTTCAAGAATACTTGATGAGAAAATGGTAGAAATATAATTTTATTAGTTAAAATAATATTCGTGGCTTAAATTATTAACTTAATCTGCGTGATGTTTTATGAATAAAAAAACTATTTATAGACATGGCAGCTTTTATAAATCACCAACCTATTTAGAAATCATATGGTAATATAATTTTTATGAATTAGTTTGCCACTATAGCGTATGATATCAAACATCCATGCCTTAGAGATAAGCTTGAACTTGAAGTTAGTTTCCATGATTTAAGAAAATGTAAACATACGGAAAAAATTGTCCATAAATTCGCTCCGAAAAATGACTTTGTAGTGAGTGGAATTCCTTATTCTCATGATAAGTGTATGTTGGAGTATGATAGGATTCTCGGTAGCATTTGTTCAAATGGTGAATTTTGTCCATTTCAAATGTCTCATATGCCATTTCATGTTAATTCTCATGTATTTATCTAATGATCTTTATTGTATGATACTTATTATTTTAAATAGATACTTGGAGTATATTCTGACCATATAAAAATAATTAAGACGAAATATCCTATTGCTGATGTCACTTCTAAGTGTTTTGGAATGAAACATGGTGTAAAAGTAACATAAAAATATATTATGCTTTAATTGCTCTATAAATATAGCATTTTAATCGATTTGATGAACAATGCCTTAAATATTCATATATAACATACATTGCTGGAAAATATCTATCTAAAGAAAGAAATACAATAGTAGCAAATGCTTTAATATCTCTTTGCTTATTTTATTATTTAGCTGACTGAAGCTAAGTGGAGTATGGGGATAATGATACACTTGTATCCCAAAATGGTCCAATCTCTAAGTGCACCTTAGACCTTAGAATCGGAAAGTTACATTTACCACTGTTATGATCTATAATCATATTATTACCATAAATTTAGCAAATAATGCACATTTATGTACGACAAAAATTAAAAAGTAACATCAGTAACACTGCTTATCATTACTACTTTTATGATATCAAATTTATTTACGTGATACATAAATTATTATCTATTTACACAATCGAATAGTACTTATTCATTCTGCTGCATTATTACTATTTAAAAATCAAATGTATAATATTAAGCACAAACTATAAGTCTAAATTAGTTTTTTTATTTATATTAGATGCAACAACATAACAGAATAGTGAAAAAGATGTTGGACAAATATTTCTGGGAATGTACATGGAAACATTATTATTAATCAATTAAATGATTAATATAATACAATAACCAAAAAAATATAATTATTTATCTTTAATAAATATAAAGTTAAAATAAGAAAATAACCATCTGATCACATGGGACTAAAATTATTCTAGTGGTTAATGACGGAATATATTTAATAATACTTTATGATTGTTACACAGCAGTAATATTTTAGCATAATCATAAACTTTTTAGTTTAAAGTAGTATTTTTTTGATAAAAAGTTCAATGGTCTGAGTGAATTATAATTTTTTTTTGTAATATACATAGGATGTATAAATACAAGTCCCTATTAGTTATAAATGATATGAAAGTCCATATAAATAAGTTTCAAATAAACCCATAGTTGCATAAAGGGTATATTTTTTTTACAAAATCTATATTTTTTATTTTTTTTAATCAAAATATGATTGTTGTAATTTTTTTAAAGAATAAATATAATTTACTTCCTATGATTTTTTTATGAATAGATGTAGTGGGAGTGAATTATAATGTCTATTACGTAAAAAAAGTGGCAACCAACTCGTAAAGTCATCTTTACAAGTTTTCCTACAAAATTTTTTATACTACATTTCGGATGAGTATCTTATAAAATATATACATGAGATGTGATTGCTATCTTTAACATCAATAAAAAGAAATAGTAATAAAATTGATATAGGATAGGTATAACAGATAAGTTAGGAAGAAAACTTTAGCAGCGTTGCTTTGATAATAAAAAAAATATAATTGTTTTTTCCTGCAACCTTAATGTTCTATACTCTTAAGACAGTTAAAACCTGTACTATACTGGCTATTCAGCTCCTACAAAATTTCGTACGATGATTAAAAATAATTTTTACCTAAAGCAAAGTTACCTATGATTCCCATGCCCATTGATATTTCACGCGTCCCTGGTTATTATGTCCCCCAAAATCGATAAAATCGATAAAATCGGTCTTTTAACATTTTTAATTATTTATAAATATAAATTTATAATCATGAAATTATGTTTATGATTTCAAACTAATCAAAATTTAATTTATGTGCAGTTATACCTTTGAAACGTCGTTAGAGATTAACTTACTGAAAAAGAAAGCTACTAAAAAATTTTTGTTGCATGCAGAGAAGATAAAAATACTAATTACAGGAGTTGTTAAACAAGGAATTCAAAAATAAGCCACATATCTTTCTATTACCAGTCTTAAATGACATATCGAATAATTTTTCCGCTACCACCGAATTTAAAATGGATAAATTAAGTTTTGACATAAAGATAATAATACTAAAAAAGTTTTGTAGGATACAGTGCATCTAAATAATATTTTGTATTTGAGTAACATTAATCTGCCTTTAACTTATCTTCCTTCCAGTAAAATTATTTAACAAGGTATTAAAATCACAGATAAAGGATATGGATTTTAACTATTAATTCAAAAAAAAATTAGAAAATAATGAATTTCATAATGTTGCTTTATGGAACTGTATCCACATATTCCAGACATTGTATTGCGTCGATAAACAAAAAAATTTAAGGATTTGGTAAGTCGACTGTACATCTTTAGCTATAGTGATGCAAAGAACATTATACGAGTTACAGGTCATTCTTTTGTTGTATGTATTGAATTTTTCTAATTAATCCTTATTCTAATATACAAAAAAAGTGGTCAAACCGAATAATTATAAATAGTAAAAATATTTTCTTAAAGACTTTTTCTAAAATTACCACAAATCACTAATAATGGATCTTAAATGAAAATATAAAATTTATTAAAAAAATGATTTAACATTTCAAATATACAATTTGGCTTATTTAAAATAGAAATTTTTGTTTGAAAAAGATTTAATCTTTTGGAATCCCTAAAATGGCAGTAACTGATATAATTCTCAAATATTTGTTAAGAAAGTAAGCTGACTTTTTAACTTCCTTAAAATTATGAGTATGAATTTTTGCAAGTATTTTTTAATTTATTTGAATTTTATAAACAATTAAGTATTTTGCGGATAAAAAAATTAAATAAGTTATTTATAATAGAATATTAATAGGAGACTTATTAAATTTATTAATTTAAATACAAACAGTGCCAAAATCCTTCAACACATATTTTTCAAGATTCAAAAAGTTTATAAAGGAATAATATACTTTTTAGGTAAGTTTAAAGAAACTCAATGTATAATGGATCTCAATTTTTATATAGAATGAGTTTATTATAATATCTATCTAAATTTATATAAAGTAACACAACACAATCTTAATTATCCATTATTTATTTAAATATTAATTATGGTAATAATCCATATTTCTATACTTTGCATTAGTTTGATATTAAAGATATCGCAAGTGTATATTTTTCCACATATGTTTCAAGTTGATAATACTACTAAGAGCCTTGCACGATCAAGTAAACTAATTTATAACATAATTGGATGTAAAAAAATTAAGAAAAATATATTTATTGGCTCACGAAGCAAAAAGTTTCACGACATCTTTTTGGGGTGTTCTCGATTATTATTAAGAATAAAAATGGTGTATTCAATAAAAGATGGATTAGGCACCCATGTGAATCACCATTTGTAAATCTGTTAGTAGTATGATGAATCCAGATAGTCCATTAAATGGATTTTATCACCACATAGTGTAGAATTGACTAACAGAGCGCCCAAGAAGCATTACAAATTAAATCAGGGATTTATGCATATATAAAATGTCAATCCGCTCTACTATTTTGACTTACTAAATATTCTTTGTCTCGTAGCGGAATATAAGGCTATCCTATATAGACACTAATGTCTGCCCCTTGAGGATTATAAAAATACATAATTTACTTTGTTGGAAGTTATGAGAATGCTTTTTATTTTTTTTAAGTCTCAAATACAAACCCACATTTATTTGATAAATTTTGATTTTCGTAAGTAATCTTTTGCATTAATTTTACAGATTTTTAACAATTTCTGAATAACAATGTTTGCGTGCGCACTACATGGAAAAATTTATTTGTTGTATTGATTTTTTATTAAGAATAAACACTATGTTGGTTATTCTGTGTAAACTAATGGGGGCTAAAGTGGAGTTTGATACAACTGCGCGCGCACGGCCTTACGAGTTATACCGATGGAAATATAGAAAGACACTTTTAATTACAAGACGTATATATCGAAACTATTTCGTTAATGTTTTTACTAAAAACAAGTCCTTCGAATTTTTTTTAATCATGTAATCAGCCAAATAACGAGTAATTAAATTTGGTTTTTTATTCCGGATCGGGTTTAGATTCATTTTAACTGCACCCCAAGTACTCTCTATTCTATTAGTGTGAACTCCTGTAGATGAAACAAATTCATTTTTGTGGTTCACTACTTCGTGGAAGTATCCAATAGAGTCTAGGTTTCTATATCCATCCCAACAATCGGACCATATGATGGAGCCAGATTTAACATTCCGTGAAATAATTTCTTTTAGAACTGACTGGTTCCTTACCATAGTTATTTCCATGAAAACCTCACCAATCACGTCAATTCCACCAGCAATCCATTGTTCCTGGTTGGCTAAAATTCGACCTACGCCATATTTGCGTTTACAAATTAGACTCTCGTCGATTTGGACAATCATTTCAGCTGCACAAATCTTAGAAGAGTTCCTTATGAAATGATTGCAGTAAACATCACGGATGAAGTTTTTCCAGTCCACTATTGTCTTTCATGATAACCTCATTTCTTTTATTAATAGATCTTGGTTGTATATGTTGTTGAAATTGAAATAAATCAACTAAGGAACTTGACCAAAACTTAGATGACTCCTTTCGAAAAATAAGTATGCTTCCAATGGATGCATACTTATGCCATTTGTTACAGTAAAAGATGTAACCATCTGTAACGCTTGCTTTTTTTGTTAATGTCATAAAGTTGCCACAACACTTCACGTTCTTAGCGATTAATCCAAAATGCATTAAAAAATTAATGCAGTATTCTTTATTCAGGTCCAATAACTCAATGAAAAGATATTATAGGTTGATGGAACCAATCTCTGGCAGAGGAATAACGACGTTCATTTCGTGGCGTGCCAATACTAATCCTATGAAAAACACGAAGATTATCCACTCGCGCAATGGTACCAAACTCCACTTTAGCCAACTAATGGATAATCATAACTATCATACGTGAAGCTTATTCAGTCGCTCACACAATTTCTGTTACTGGTTTCGATAATTGGGTCTTCTACTTTTAGTCCATGAAGAGAGACACTAACTGTGATCTGATCTTTAGTAAAAAGCAATTCAGTAAAATATATCTCTAATTATATTATTTGAATTAGGTGTAATTATAGTTGACATTGAATCATATTGAATGAAATCCTATAAACATGTAGTATTATTAGGTGAAGCAATTTGCGTGAATTCATAAGGCAAATTCTGATTTTATAATATTAAGAGTCAGCTTTTTTGATACACTTTGTTTTATGAGCGAAAAAGAAGAAATTTTCAAGATTTCACTGAATATAATTACGTACAGAATCATAATATTGATGTGTTATTGTATTTAATGTAAAATTATATGATCGTAGTATCCTAGAACAAATGAATCTTATTAAAAAAAATTTAATTTTTTAAATTTATTAATCATAACAGAACGTTCTGTAATGATATCAACATCCTTCATGATAATATAATATCAATAATGTAAGAATTGTTGTTCGCAACTATTTTTTACATTAAAATACTGGGAAGCTACGTTTCCAACAACATTTTTAATACTGCTATGGTAGAATATTATGATATTTAAAAAATTGTTCTTTTCTACTAGAGGTGAAACCCCTAGTAGCGCAGCTTATTGAGCTGTGAAGTTCAAGTTGGTCAGACTTGCTACATTAAACGCTATAGGCATCGCAGCAGTGTTTCACATCATAATTTGACCATACACCAATTTCGACTTTCTATTTATTAAATATCCCGCGGTAGTATGTATGTTTGGCCCACTAAAAAAGTCCTCGTTTTGGGGCGACAACTACCTTATTCGTCTATTGGACGTTGCCTCTTTTAAAATCACCTAAATGAACTTCATTTTTTAATCTTAACGCATCAACACTCCATATAATCTTCCAATTAGCAGCATTAACTATAATCTTTTTATATAAACATACAATTATCATACTGTTCATACTATCTTTGGATTAAGCGATACGAAAGACGGAAACAAGTGGGCGGCATCTGGCCTCAAACTTCTGGTCTCAAACTCCTGGCCTTGAGTTCAGCGAGCTAAGCCATCTGTTCGCTTATATATTTTTAAATTCTTACAACGTAAATCTATTGGTGTAGGTATATTGACCAAATGTACTAATAAACTCATCTACATATTAAATCAGTTCTTAAAAAATTATATTTGACCAAAAGTTGAAAAGAAATAAGCATATATTACAAAAAAGGGACATTTACAACAAAATAATAAAGTTTCTTTCAACTAAAGAAATGATATATTATGTTAAAAGCCAAGGGTTATTTTCAATTGATTTTTTTGAACGATCACCGTAATCAAAAAGGAGTTCTTCACCAACTTTTATATTACGTTTTGCAAAAAATATAACTCGAGGTTTATCAATAATTCTATAAACTCTAGGGTAGATATTGTTGTTGAAACGACTGTGATTAATAAGACGTCCAACTCTTTTTGTTTCTGTTGTTGCATCAATGCTTAATAAATAAATAAAATAAATAAAATATATAGAGATTATTTATTGACAAACATACCAAAGACTTTTTCCTTCAAATATAAAAAAATAAAGGTATGAACCAGTTTCAATTTTTTTCTTGGAATAAATTTTTTCTCTAACTTTTGCTTCTTTTGATGATAGTAAATCCCCATCATATTCACAAATATAATCACCAATTTTAAAATCTTTAGCTGCATAAACTCCACGTCCTTTATTTTCAGTCATGGCTACCTATCCACAATGTAATTATATCAATAAGTTTACCAACTTTAAAAATTATCAAAATTTATTATTAATACATCTAAACCATCTTCTTTAGATGACATAATATATGATGTCAATTGTTCAAGATATTTTTTCTAAAATATATACACATTTGATGATCATTTTGTTATTGAATAATTTTACTTCTTGTTCTGAACCAGTTATTCGAGTACTTCTACGAACAAAATGATCCGTAATAACAGTATTACTTCCATTTGGATTAGACTTGATTAAAATTTTATTACTATCGACAGTAATGGTATTATTTTGTTAATCAATAATCCTATAAAATATATATTTACGATTGTCCCCTTGTTATTCTTTTATTTTCATTATTTGGAGATATAACATTTTTTGACATTCCATCAACAGTTGTACCTTTATTTGGATTTATGAAATAATCTTCTATACTTAATCTTTTTGTATTTTTTTTAGATTTTTTAACCGTTAAAGATTTATTTTTAGTAGATTTTTTTGAAATTGATTTCGACTTAATTACAAAATTATCAGAAATCGGACGATTATCGCAACTTAACGATCTTTTTGTTATTAAATTTTCACCATTTGTACTTTTTTCATGTGATTGACTTCGTCTAGGCAATTTCTGAGTAGTTAATTTAAGCATCAATTGTAGAATAACTCTGTATTTAGCGCCTCTATTGCGTGCGCATTATTCATTATCTACCCCGAACGTGCTGACGTTGTAGTTTCCATCTTAGTTTTGTAAACTTGCATTGTTGTTATGTATATTTATTTTTTTCTTAAAGAGTCATAAAATATAATTTCTTTTATTTATCAATTAATATATATACACATGAGTAAAGAAAACCAAACAACTATTCAAGGTACTCCAATATCTGGAAGATGTTGGAAAATACCAACTAAAAAGTATAATTTAATTTTTTTAATTAATGATAATTTATTTTTATAGAAGAAAAAGTGTTATTGGCAAAATAAAATCGAATCATAAATATGTTAAAGATATGAAGAGAAATAAAATGGAACTTAATAAACTTAAAGCTTTTGAAAATAAACTTAAAGCTAACGCTGAAAATAAAAGAGAAGTATATTTATTGAAATTTGTTTGTAATATAATCAGAAAATTATTTATAAGGAAATGAGACAACGAAAACGAGAAAACGCGAAAAGACGCGAAGAAAACTTGAAAAAATCTGAAATTACACAAAAAGTAATTATGACATCAAATTTATGGATCCTTTAATATTTATAATAAAGATAACTAATCCTAAAACAATCAAAAAAATTAAAAAAGGTCAACTATACAAAAGCATTAAAATTCGACCTGAATAACGTTTTATTGTAAATTTAGTAGTACATTAGTTCTTATGATTTTATCTTAATTCAAATAATATGGCGTGTATAAAAAATATATTTCCTGGGAGCTATTTATTTTATTTGCGCATATTATCATCTATTTACTAAATAGATAACTAAGACATGTTGCTGAAATTAAGTTAGATATATGTTATTATTTAATTTTATTGTATTCTTATCACCACCTTGATTAATTGTAATTTTTTTATATTATTATTCGATAATTAATGTAGTAATAGTCGCTTGATGAGTGTAAGCTACATCAAGATTATTTTCTAATATGATGAGCTATATGAATCTGATACGAAAATCTCATTATTAAGTGTATAATTATGATAGGGCTTTTAGTTGTATGTTACTCATAGAAGATTCTATGAGTTATGTAGCTAAATAAAGGTGTCTAATGTCCAAATAATTATTCCTAAATTATAAATCTACAGACTAATTAATTAGTTAAATAAATTATCCAAAATATAGGCTACATGTGTGTAATTATTTTATTTTAATTTATTATTATTAAAGTTCAAATAATTTTCGAAATTTTTTTGTGATGAACTCCCTTTAAAATTATAGAACGTACCTTATGAGACCTCTTAGTTATGGAGCGTAGTCACATTTTCGAGAATTATCAAAAAAGTCGATATACCATACCATATCGAATTGAATTTGTATGTTTATGATACTATAGTACCTCCAAAAGAATATGTTTTCCTATATAATGCATTTCAAGTAATTTCTAGTTGATATTATTTAGTTAAATCATTAAAAATCAACTCATCCCGCGAGTTGGTGTGATTCAGTTCTTTACGTTGTTTTGATTTATCAGAATCTGATTTGATTCAGCAGTCAACGACTCTCTTTCTCTCACTCTCCCTCTCTTTCTCAATACCAAGACAATTCTTAATTTAATATAGACTGAATTTAGTAGGTGTATCTTTTATACATAATTTTTGATGCTGAAATTTTTTTAAAAAAATGACTTTATATCAGTTTTTTTTAAAGTCATAGAATAAAAATAGCACGTTTTTATTTCAAGTACTGTATTTATTTTTTAGAATAATTATTTTTCTTACGGAAGTTACTATGTGTGATATAGTAAGTCTACCTACAATTAAAGTAGGCCATTACTATTGGTGCGCACGCAACATTATATCTATAATTTTATTATTTTATTTGAAGTCACTATGATACAGAAATCTGATGAAATACTAAAAATCATAAATGAATTTGGATTATTAAAAAATAATTAAAGATTAGTTTATTATTATGAGCTAATATATATTATGAATACAAAATTATTCATAATATATATAAAGGTAAGTCTTTTATATGATATCTCTAAAAGAATATCTTAAAATTCTCATAATGATATTCGTCACAGAAGCTTTTTTTTTGTTGTTGTTAAGAATTTATGATTTCGTTTTGAATTTTTGTATTTCTATTTTAAAGTTTTATTTATGTTAAAAGAGTTAGACTATGTCAACCACTTCTTTTTGTACAAAAGGGCAGTATATGAAATTAGTGTAGTTATGGATGCTTTTTTGTTGAATAATTTTAGAGGTATTACATTTTATTCATATTAAAAGGTATAAATCCATAGTAGTAAGCAAGCAAGATTATGACATTAAATTGGACACAACTCCCACAAGTATTCAAAAGTGCATATAATAGTGTTTTCTTGCTTTAGTGTTGAATTTGTATTAAATTCATTTACTATATATGTACTATTTAAAATGTCTTTATCAGTAATTTTAAGATAACAATCTAGTTAAATGTTATCTAACGTTACCTGAGTAGAATAAAGCGTAAAGTGTGGATGGTATAGAAATACAAAATTTATATTTCTAATTTATGAATATATTTTTTAGATCCATCTTTAAGCTGTAGAATGCATAACTAAACATTTAATCATGGCAATAATCATTATTTTTATAACAGTTTATATCTATTCGAGAATGCTAAAATTTCCGTTAAAAGTTTATCAGTTAAATACCCCTTTTTTATCAAATACCATTCTTAGTTTCCCTTTGGATACTAAAGTTAGTAGGAACACTTTGGTAATTGCATTTATATACAAAAAATTATAGCTCATGCTGGTAGTGGGAGAGTGAGATCTGGTGCTGATGCACTAAGGTATGACAGTAAATATTTTACTCTATTGAGGTGATCTATATAATTGAGTCAACTTCCAATAGATGGATAGGGTAGTTGTCGCCCCAAAACGAGGATGTTTATTTTTAGTGGTTTAATTACAAAACTACTGCAGAATAATTAATAAAGAATAAAGAAAAGTCGGAGCTGGTGTGTTTAATAGTGTGATTGAATTATGATGTAAAACTTTGCTGCGGTGCCTAAAGCGTTTTAATAAAGCAAGTGTGCCCAAATTGAACTGCGCTAGAAATTTGACCCCGTAACTAAAAAATCTAAAAATCTAAAAATATATTGACCAGATTGAAACAATCAGTTTTATCAATCGAAATATTTCGTGCCTTTTTAAAAGCATTATACGTTACTTTCTATAAAAATTATTAAAATTATGTGTGAAAAACTTTCGTTATATATAAAAACTTTTCATAAATACTTCCTTAAAATGCGCGAGCAAAATTAAATTTAAAAATTTTATTATTACGCTTTGTTATGCATCGAAAACAACAAGATTGCCTTAGATACAACTTTAAAGATATCATAAGCTATTGATAAACTTTTCTTATAAGTTTATCCATTATTATCTATTGTAAATATGGAAAAGTTCTTTTTTAACTACTATAATAAAAGTAAATTCTACAATTTTTGTACTTTTCTAAATTAAAAAATTAAATTTTTACAAATTATAATCAGTGTTCGTTTCTCTAATCTGGAATAATTTTGATATTAATTTTATTTGATAATACAAGCATCATTTAGTAATCTTTATGACAAACTTTTTTTAAGATTAACAATTGTTTTAAAAAATTCGTCAATAAGATCGTTTAAAAAAACATTTTTTTTAATATTGTAGGTGCGAAATAATTTGTTGAATGCTATAGTCTTGTGATAAGGAAACGTGCAGCCTACTCTAAAGCCAATTATTTATAAGGCGAATTTTCGCCCAAGGTGCACGCACATTCATTGTAGATGCGTGCGCGACATGGATAATAGATACTGATTTTAAAGTTCTCGTAACAAATAAAAGGTGTTCTATAAGAACTAATTCTATATAAAGCAAAAGTTCGGTAAGGATTTGTAAACATGGAGATGTCAAATCAAAAATGCCCTGCCAGATCAACGACCTCAATTGATAAAGTTAAAAATATTACGGTAAAAGGCGATCATAATCATGATCTCTCTGAAAACGACATTTCAAAAAAATTATTTGATAATGAAATCAAAAATTTGGCTAAAACACCTCCTATAATACGAAACAGGTTTATTCTGTTGCAACTAGCAAAACAAATATTTGTGAGCGTCCTATTTTTAATATAAATCACATTTACAAAAATATACATAATCTAAGACTTAGAAAATTAATTATTTTTAATAATAAGATGAATTTTCAAGAACTCAACATTAAAACACTTTCCAATGAACCATTCTGTCTGTATGACTCATGAATTCAATTAAATGATAGAATTGTTTTTACGAATAGTACAAATTTATGTTATCTTAAAAACTAAGGAAAATTTTTTGCTGACAGCACTTTATTGTTTGCCTTAATGTATATAATTTTTACAATTATGATAAGGTAATTTTTTGTCAAAACTCAACGCGCACGCGCAGATGAAAAATGAACGAGTCAAACAAATCTATTAATATTAGATTTACCATACTTAAAACTACAAGAAATAAGGATAAAATTCTTAAAAATGGTTTTTTCTATGTAAAAGATCATAAAAGTAAGACAAATCAGTATTGGAGATGCGAAACTCGTAAATGTACAGGAAGGCTGACAACTTCACCGATTGATAAAATTGAGGAAATACCCACCATATTAACACACAATCACATTGTTTCTAAGGAAGATATAAACAAAGCCACACTTTTTGATATCGTGAAAACATTGGCGGAAACCACACAATATTCAACTAGTAAAATTTATTCAATGGCGACAACCAATACACATTTGAATCTACTACCAGGTGTAAAAAAAGGAATGCTTATAAAAAAATTAGATCAATTAGAAAAGGAAATAATATTCTAATAGACACAAATTAGGATCTTTCTAAATCCGATTTATTAACAAATAGCAAATAGGGGTGATAGATTCTGCTTTTTTTACTCAAGTTCCGCATGTTCCCCAAGAATCGTTAATTTCACTACTTAAGAAAATATGGTTCACCTAAATAGTTCAAATGTATGGATTGCTGACGGAACTTTCAAAGTAGTTCCTAGAGATTTCTACCAATTGTTTATTATTCAAAGGAAAATGTTTCCTTTGATTTTGAAAAATCAAAATGATTATGAGAATTTACTCAATATTCTTTACGAACAAATTAAATGTTAAGTTTCCCGATAATATTATATTGGATTCCGAAATCGCTTCTTATAATGCTTTTTAAAAAGCATAAAAAAACAGCAATATTTATTTCTATTTGTTTCACTTTGGTCAGTGTTTTTGGAGAAAGATTTAAAAACTACTATTGAGTAAGAATTATTATGGAAACGCTGACTATAGGTTGTTTATGAAATGCTTCTCTTCTATAGCATTTGTCCCTCCCCATAGTGCTCAAACTGAATTTGAAAAATTAGAAATAAAATTGTCTAATTATAAATGTGATAATCTAAATCTATTTTTAAATTATTTCAAAAAAAATTACATTTCCTCATCTAAATATCCCATTCCCTCTTAAAATTCATATGGAAGAGTTAAATATCAAATTGAATTAACAACAAAAGCTGCAGAATTATTTCATTCCAAGTTTTACAATAGATTTGGTCAGTCACACGCAGGATTAAACACTTTATTAGTAAACTTCATGAAACGCAAAGTCTCATAAAGCAAGATATAAATTACATTCTTTGCAATCAAAATTTCAAAATATACAACTAAAATGCATCAAATCAAAGCGATATGTGAAAATTATAAAAAATACTATTCTATGCATTATTTAGAATCTATCACAAAAGTTTACAACTGTAAATTTTTTTAGATAATAGTTTATTATAACACCAGTCGGTTTTTACGTGTTAAAATTAAAATTTTTGTTTTTCTGCGCATGCTTCGGCCACCAGTCACCTATCGTCTTATTAAAAACTAAGAATTTTTTTGCTGACAGCACTTTTATTGTTTGCCTTAACGTATAAAATTTTTACAATTCTTTATATTTTATGGAAAATATTCCCCCTTGTTTAAATATATTTTTTCTTAGAAAGAAAAAAAGAAGATAATTTTATGAAAGCATTCAATATCATAGTTGCAGAGCGTTGTTTAAAATTTTCTAAGTACATTTTAATCGACTTCGAAGTGGCTGCGTTTGTTGCTTTTTTAAAAGCATCAAAATCCGAAATATTTTTTTTGTTTATTTAAAGAAAAATCCAAACATTTGGTTTTGGCAACGAATATTCGAAAACCACTGATTCCGCATGTTCATGAAATGTGTTACATCCCTGACATTTGTTCCAGTAGACTTTGTGGAGATAGAGTGTAAGAAATTATTGAATGCTCCGCGCGCGCATACTAGGGCAAAAATTCACCTCAGGCAAATTTTTGCCATCCTACTTTAGGTGAAAAATTATTAATTGAATGCTATTGTCTTGTGATATGGAAATCCGCAGTCTCTAAAAAGTCCATTATTATATTTTGTCTCCTTTAAAATACTAGTAGCAGAGGTGAGATAGAAAAATTTACAATAAACGATTAATAGGTACTTATGTTTTACCTTTATCATGAATGGTAAATTAAAATTTAGCTACTTATGAAAAAAAAATTGCCTACATATGTAAATTATATAAGCTTTGTGGTATTCAATGATTTTTCAAATAGTACTCTAATATCTACTGTATCGGAAATGTATTAAAAACAGTTTATTTTTATTTAAAGGCTCGATAAACTTCAGAAAAGTTGTTTCTACTGCAAATAAAGTACTATTAAACTTTTTTTAACGTTTTAAATACAAATAAATTGTATGCTATTTATGTGTATTATTTTCTGACTTTTAAACTCAATCACCTAGTATAGATATAAAATAGCTTAAAAGTTAAACAACACACCTGGATCCAAATATTATTACTTCTTATTGAGATCTTTAGATGAGAATCGTAAAATATAAAGTAATTTTTTTATATAAAAAATAGTTATGTACCTGTAGCCAAATGAATTATTATTAAGCGGTTATGTAATAAATTAACTTTATAAATTTAACTTTATAAATTTGAAATAATTTTTTTTTCATTTGAATGAGGATAAGGTTTTTATAACTTAATATTATACCATCGATTAAAAATACTTGATACGCTACGCCGCAACAAACTTTTAAAGTCTTCGGTCACTAAATGAGTTCTTATAAGAATTTATTAGCGTACACCATACTTTGTAATATTCATAAAAATATGAAATTGCTGATGTTTAACACAAAGTTCTGTAATTATCTTTTCAAGTAGATAATATAATGAAAGCTTGATTTATGTTAAGTTTTCTTTTACAAGTGATTTCATTGTATATTATAGAACGCCAACCGATATGTTTATATTAGAAATGAGCTAGTCAGTTCCTACATGGTATAAAATTTGTTTTAAAATGGGTGCTACATTAAATTAATAAATTTCAAATATGCTGATAATAAAAGCAAAAATGGTAAATTTATTGTGTACGAAAACGTAAATTGCAAAAAAATATACTCTATGTAAAAGAAAAGTATTTATTTATTGTATTGGTAAATTATTATTATAGATAATTCAACTGAATTTAATTTTTTTTAGTTACGAGGTCAAAGTTGTAACGCAGTTTATTGATCTGTGATGTTCAAGTTGGTCAAACTTGGTTCATTACACGGTGTAGGCACCACAGCGTAGTCTTTAACATAATTCACCCACACGGCATCACCAAGGAGCTCCGACTTATTATTGTTTATTATTCTGAGATTATGTGTGATTTTAACCTACTAAAAATAAATATCCTCGTTTTTGGGCGATCATCACCCCTACTCTATCTATCTATCTATCTATCAATTCAAAGTTTTTAATATATGGGAATCACCTATACGTAGGCAGTAATTTAGTATCGTATCCTAGTGGATCAACACTCAAATTCATCCTCCCACTACCAGCATGTACTATACTTTTTTTTATAGAAACATGCAATTACCGTGGTGTTCCTACTAACTTCGGATTGAAGGATACAATAGACCGGAAACAGTGGGCGGCACCGGGATTCGAACTCATGACCTTGGGGCCATGAGTTTAAAGCCTATACCACTAAGCCATCTGTCCGCTTTTTGAAAGTTAATATTTTGGTTTGCATTCAGTTCTACTTGCAAAATTTTCTATTATAGGGTTTTACGTTCAATAACGTCACTTATGCAACACATGTAAAGTTCAGTTTCCAATAATAGAGTTTAAGTACTTGCTATATATTATTGAACGAAGAAAATTAATGTTTATAGAATAATTAAAATTTTATAATTTTAATTATATTGGATTATTTAAGCAGTAATGAATCAATAATGTAACCTGTAAACCAACATTTTCAAGTAAATAAATCAACTTTTGAATCAGAATAAACGTGATCCATCTAAGTATAGTAAAAAAAATCCGGCTCAAATTAGAAGGTTGTTTATTATGTATTGTAATAACCTGGTGACTACTACATCCATATCTAAATTAGTTTCGTTACCCTGTAAAACTGTGTCATATATTGTTAAAAAAATACCTAAAAGTTGCAGGAATATAATAGCTACAAAAGATCGAAATTAAGTACGACTCATAAGAACATCATCATAAGTTGGGTAGGCGGAGATCTGACAATAATGTTGAATAAACGTTTGCATAAAGCTCATGTATAATTAAGAATTGATGCCTGTACCATTGCTATTGATAGATGCATAAGAGCGATGCACTAAATGTTAAAAACCTTAGTAGCTGTACCAGAAATGAGGAAGGGACATACAACTATAGTTCCTTGTATATCTAACACGAAAGAGTTTAATCATAATTATTTTAAGTAAGAGATATTAGCTTCATTTTTATAGAAGAGGTTGGGCTCAACGATACGTCAATAACTCATAATGGTGGTTATTCTGCATATATTACCATAAGTGCAAAGAAGAGCCATAAAATTTCTATTATAGCATCAATAAATGAATATGCAATATTTATAAATTTCTTTATAAATGTAGATCTAGTAAATAGGACAAATTAAATGTAATATTTGATTTAATTAAATAGTAAGTATCTAGAATTAAGTACTAAAAATCCAATTTTCATTAAGGGTAACGCAAGAACTCATCACTTGATGTGTTTCAAGAAACCGTTAGTAACGAAAGTATTAAGTTTATGTATTAACCTACTTGTTCTACAATTTCTAAATCCTGTCGAAAATTTTTTTATTAAGTGGAAAAAGTATGTTATTAGATAAAAATTAGAAAATGGAATGATGTTAAGTATTTTAATTGAAAACAAAATTACATCAAAAACCGGGAATGATTGCAATTTATTTGATAGGAAGTTGACTATATATATTCCAAAATCATTCATTGTGAATTAATTATTGAATAAAAGAATATTTACTTTCTGAATTGGTGAAATCAATAAAAAAATTGATTCCTATTACGTTATAATCCGATATCAGCTTATTTTTTTAATTTTCTATTATAAATAGTTTAAAAATTACTTTGTCTAGTTGATAAAATACAATTTATATATAGATTAGATGTATAAAGAACTAAAAATGATTTAATCACAAATTCAAAACCATGTGACGTTATTTAACGGGAAAGTGACGCTATTGAACTAAAACTCTGTACGGTTCTATAAATTTCTTCTACTATTTGTATTCCAGTAATTAAATACACTATATTTGAAATTGAAAATTTAATCTTTATACTAGAGCGCCAACTCTGTATAAAATTTTATATTTTTTGAAGTGTGATTTTTAATTTATTAAAAAATTTTGGAATTTTTTTAATGTTAAGTATACAAAACTCGTCTCATTTAGAAGAATAGAGGTAAGTTCTTTAAAAATATGATGTAAAATTGTTTACATTTTCAGAAAAGAATTCTTCTAATTCTATTTTTACGCAAACATCTGCTATAATACATTTGTATGTTTAACAAAAGAAAGGGTTACAATTTTTTATCACAGTCATAAAATTAATGTTTTCTTTATAAATCTTAACTAGATTGCATCCCTAAATTTTCCCACTCTACGACCAAATATCTTGTTTGTTTCCGGCCATACAGGTAATTTTTTACCGAATTGTGAGTAAAAAAGGTTGCACGAGTTCTCCCACAACTCGTCAGTTAGTGAGTTGCCTAGAAGCGATTTGATGCAACAGCACAGTCAACATAATAGTTAAAAGTGTTTACTAATGCAAAAAAACTACTTATCCAGTGCCTGGAAGAAAAAATTGCGAGTCAGTTCTAGAATATAGATACAAGTTTATCAAAGACTTTAAAAAGTTGAAACTTGGTGCAGTGGACAAAAATTAAGTTTTTCTCGATAAAGTTTGCTTTTTAGTTGTCGCAGGACTTAAATGACGTCGAGCAGACGGTGTATTTTCTCGTTTAACGTCTGTTTCGACTGCTAGAAGCCGAAATATATCTGCTGTTGCCACAATTAACAAGTATAGCATAATATTTCACGAAATTCATGATAACGAGGTTAATGGAAAAGGCTTCAAGAGCTGTTTAGTGAAACGTATGTGCGCATCACTAATTTTTAATAGCCTCGTCTTAATATTTGATAAGAATAAGATCTACCATTTTAAAGGGCTTAATAATATTATCGAGTCTCTCTCTCAAAATGTTATTTTTGTCGCCACATTCACCATTATTAAAGAAAAAACGAAAATACATTTTTTCAGTTTGGAAAAATCATGTTAAAGAGCAGAAGACAAAAACAAAAAGGAGTAAAGAGCTGATTTCTACTATGTTAGACCGTAACTCCAGCACAGACTGTGGCATCTTTAATGGAATAATGCTTACATCCAAAATGCTAAAAACAGAGAAATCATAAATCATCAAATTTATTATAATTTATTTTAAAATAATTTTATTCTTTATTTGTGTCAAATATCTATATACTTACATTGATAAGGGCAGATCTCACATTGCTCAGAAAAATCTAAATGATAGTTAATGATTCGGAAAAAATATTGTCTATCTTTAGTAAGAAAACCCAGTGATATCTACCATAGCAAGATTTAATTTATGTAAAAAGGTTCTAAAGTATTGCGAAATGTATGTAAATATGCTCTAAAAATCGCGCTCAAACACACTGCAGAATCATTATATTGATTTTTTATATTTTGAATCGAAAATAGTTATAAAATACATATCACATATGAAATATAGTAGATGTCAGTGGCTGTAACTTCAAAATACCTATATATTTATTTAAAATATATATTATTGCTCTATTTATAACATATTCAGAAGTATAGTCCATTAATACTTTTGCGTCCTATTAAAGTGATGAAACATATGGGGATCATTTAATTATTATTGAGTAAGGAGAACTTGAAAACAATCAATCCAGTATAAAATTAAATGATTAATTTGCATGATAGACTATACACACTATATGGTGATGTTTTATGATACCCAACATATCCTTTATATCAAGTAAAATCAAATGTTATCACTCGTGTAACTTTTTAGCACATCAATTACCTATTAACACTCGATAATTTTAATTTAATTTATGTAACAGAAATTTTTATTTTATGTTAATAATAACACTTTTATTCAAGATATAAAGTCTTCTACTTCTCATTGAATCGCCCAAGAAATTTTTTAAACTATGACCCAAGTTTGCGTAAAAAATTGATTATTTTATAATAAATCCGTATTATAAAATAAAACCAATAACAACTCTGAAATCTTTTATTCGATTTAATGTTCTCTACAATCTTCATGTTTTCTAGAAGAAATCACCTATTTGGTATATAAAAAAATATTTTTATTTTTAACAATTTAATTGAAATGAGAATTTTGCAATAATTAGAACTCAAAATCACACTTTTGTGTTAAATACTTCAAAGATAAATTAATTATCCAATATTTTGATTAAGCTCAACATTGTGCATGACATTATATTAAGCCACAGGCGTATAATAAATTCGGTTTATAGTGTGATGTTTCTGTAATAAGGAAAAGTTGATACTTTGCTAATTAGCATATAATTATAAAACATTCATGCTAAAAACATTTTCCACATCATTTTGAGTTTCTCATTTTAATATCTTATAAAAAAAACTCTTTATCAAATTTAAAGTTTACAATATGTGTGAAAATTTGAAATGTGATTGAGGCATCTAATCCTTTACGAATTTATAGGAAATGATCGCCCCAAAAATTTAACTTATATGTGACTATTAGCCATTATAAGCAAATTATTTAAAATTTTTATTTTACACACTCTTTATGTTCATAGTAGCAATGTTGTATTTTTCATCTTTACAGAAAATGCCGTACTTGAAAATATGCAAGTATTCGCCATTAAAACGGTCCAGAATATCGGTATAATGATTGATGAGAATATTTTACGCTATATTCGATTAAGCCCCCTTCATATTTATTTATTTATAAGGTCCCTGCAATACACACAATACAATGAGTTGCATTACTTTATAGTACGTATTAACAAACACTAACTCTATTAAAGTAGCTTGGATTCCTAATTCACTAATTAATAAAATTCCATTGTATATATAAAAAGTCTTTAGTTATCTAGGAAAATAATCATTAATATTGGTGTACGAATAGAATTAACTTTAGAAAATAACACAAGCATTTTAATTTCATAAAATTTCATAAACCGTATTTTAGGTAAACAAAGGGGATTTTTATAAAATACTATAGAAATTATCTTCACAAAATGAAATAAATCTAACTATATATCATTCAACAATCGCAATCAAATATTACTAAAAAATAATAGTACATAATTTAAAAAGTATAAAAAAATTTTTTCGAATATTATCAAAAATTCTAAATTCTTATACTAATGATCTAAAGTGGCGAAACAAATAAGGCAGATATTTACAGATAAGAAAAACACAAAAAAGTTATAAAGTACTAATAAAAAATACATATACCAACAAGAAAAAACTTTTAAATAAAAACACAACACATTTTCACTACATCTCGGGCATAGACATAATATTAAAAAGTTTCGGATAATGATCTTCATTCGCAACTTTCAATTGGCTACATCCATAAAGTGATTTCTCATATATAGATGCTACAGTTTCTGGTGGTAATATTCGATCCCTTTCAGCAGCCTGCGCAAGTACAACTGATATTGGTTTTTCCAAAAAAGCTATGTCAATATTGTATCCATCTGAATTCATTTCTTTTATGAAACGTAACAATGCCATCCAATCAACACATGTACCTTCAGCGATAAATGGTAATTCATCAGCAAAAATCCATTCCGTTAATAATATTCCAATCATGCGTGCGCACGGATAATATGTTGATATGTCATCCATCTTGAAACCTGGTAGATTTGCCATAATTTCATCCGTATCAACGAACGGATAGGAACGATACTCATCCATTTTTTTTAAATATTGATTTATAAACGTGCTTTTACCAACTCCCATTGGTCCAAGCACAAAAACACAATGTTTCTTTGCATATGAATGATTTACTTTGGTTGGTAGAAAACTGTTCATTTTTTCTCTCCACTTACAAAGTTCTTTTGTAACACATTGTCGTACTTCATCTTTACAATCAACTATAAAATATTAGTTCTAATTGATCGCAACAGTAAATTTAACACATTATTCTGCTATAATTAACAAACACAGCAGAACCACATACATGATTTCAACATGCTCTCCACTTGTACTGGGAATATGACATTATTTGGTCTATCTAAATGTATTAAAGCTTTTCCAACATGATCCATTCTTCCCATAAACGCAAAACAAACAGGAATATTTTGGACAAATCCCCTGAAGATTAATGTCATTTGCGACTCATTGCGTGCGCTCATAATAACTGTGTTAATCTAGCAACTGCGTTTTGGTGCTATACTTTCCGTCAGCACATTTTTCATTGCAGTAGTAATTTCATGTGATGAAAATATATTAAACTTAACATTAATGATAAAAATTAATATTTATTTTAGATTGTATGTATTAAATAATATATTTAAAAATTTATCTTATATTTTAACATCTTTTTATTATATAATTCTCAGTTTGTAGCTTATTAATAATAAAAATATTTATAATGATAAGCTTTTAATTATCACCTTGAAAGGATACATTGGTCAATCATATGCAACCAACTATAATAGCTTTATATTTAATTACAATAGAATAGATTATTTCTGAAATTTCAATGCAATAAACTATATTTTATTTTAACGACTTTGAAAAGCACAACAAAAATCACGAGAAAGAGTATTATGTTGCATAATATATTAAAATTTAATATCACCATTATTATTTTTTACAACGCTTGTGACAAAATTACTTGATAAATCAGTAAAAAATATTAATCATAAAAGGTATGAATCATTAAAAAGTATATAACGTTATTATATATGTGTATATTTGTTAATTTATCCGAGTATTAATCTTCTGCAGCAGATTATTTTGGGTTAAATAAATCTGATCAAATTTCACGTTATCAATTTACATTATTATTTGATAAAATATTCAAACAAAATTACTAATGATAAAATCTAAATATTTCTTATATAATTTTTTATATTATGTTTAAATTAAGCAAAAATTAATTGTATTTTCTCATGGTTTGTATAATCGACGGCTTATTTATCGGTAAGCTTTCTACAACACGCGCACGCGCATTTTAATAAATGATTCACCACCAGAGGTTATTTATAATTATAATTTTAACTTAAAACTAAAAATAGGAATTAAATATTTTCATAGTTAAAAAACATATATTAAGTTGTTAACGATAACGCAACAATTTTTAGATCCTATACATCTAGTAACACAATCTTTCGCTAATTCTCGATAAAAAACTAAATCTATCGATACATACATGCACTAGAAATATTGAAGATTTTATGGGAAGAATAACTAAAATTATGTTTTTTATAATAATATATTCAATACTCCGCAATTATGAAAAAACTTATTTAATTTATTATAGAAAAAGAATTATATATACATCTTTGTTCATAATATAAACTTTAATAATAATATTCGGTAAAATTACATTTCAATGAATTATCTATGTATCCAACGATTAATAATCGGAAGAATATTGGACATGCATCCTAGGAAAGATTTTATTATGAGGAATATTGATTCTTAATATTACATCTAATTTAAATTTTTTGTAACTGATTATTCGTTCGATTGCTTTTTCTTAATGAGGAAGCCAAGAACCTTGACTATTGTGCGCGTGCGTAAATAAACGTTGGGTAATTACATATGAGAATTCAAACACGCATGCGTTTACTTTATTATATTATTCCAATATTTTTAATTGTGAGCAATTTGTAATTTTTAATACAAAAGAGAGTTGGGAATGACCTCCGAAGTTATATTTTGCATTCAGTTAATATATAATTTTAATTATTGTACTTAACAAAAATGAATTTGAATTATAGTACTTATAACACAAGAATATATTATGGTTGATTTTACACCTTATATCTGATTTTTTTAAAAAGTTTCATGAACAAATTTAGATGATTTTTATTTTATGTATATTCTCTAACTACAGAAATATGACTTAAATGTAATATTGCATCACTGTTCTGTAAGATTTACGTAATTTGCTAGTTCTGATAAGTTTATTCATCCTCTCGATCAACATCCTGAGACCTTGTATAACGGATGATCATGGTGTTCTATTATGATTCGATGAGTAGGATTAACCACAAAAATCTAGAAATATAATATTTCTTAGCAAGTACATAAGATACTAAGTGAACTTTTAATGTTCCATGATAGGTTCATGCGTGATACATTATAAATGAAAAGCTTTCTTCACCAATAACTTTCTTCAAAACATTTATTTTTTAAAAATATTTAAAGACTCCTTTTTTTTACATATCGCGTCAACAACTTCTCATCACGATGCCTTGCCCTAAAGTAGCCAGGATAATTTTAACGTTTTTAATTGACTTAACTCGAAATGGTGTTTATTATGTCGAATTCGAATCATGGAATTTAGAATTATGTAAATACAGTGGCCTATGTCAACATTAATAAATTTTTTATATCTTACACGTGAATAGATTTAATTACTATTTCACATGATGTGCTGTTTCTAATTTGACGACAATGTGAGCTCATTACATCAGTAATCGTCATATAAATTTCTACATTAGGGTAATTTTTTAGCAGCTTCAAAACAATGTTTGAGTAAATATCAATTTGTATTATTCTTATAATAGCACCGATCCTAATAGTACAACTCGCTTTAAGATGTTCTTTTTTCGTCTAGATTATAGTGTTAGTTTCCCTCTAACGTGACTACAGCTCATTTTATTCACTATTATTTCAGTTTTTCTTAATATTTCTTGATAACATATTTCACATTATAACCTACCCAAACTGATCTATTATCCTGCCTACGATTTAAATTTGATCTCCTACAAAAAATATCCTTTACAACTATATATGCAATATTTACTTATTGCATATTGAATATGATCTTGCTCTGTAATTATTATTTCGATTCATAAGCAGTCCCATAAATTTATACTAAGTTCGATATAAATCGTAAAATGTGAGTTACAACTCACTTTTTAGTGTACAATACTCAGTAGTTATAACATATATTTTCCATTTTCATGACTTTGCTATTATAGAAATTTTGATCATTAGTTAGATTAAAATATAAGATTATATTGTTTAAGATGTGCCACTATAAGTTTTAAAGAAAGTAATGATTATAATATCTACTTTGCTTATGTAATATATACACACTTTTGCTTATTACTTATGGTGATTCTATTATTCTAACTTTTATAGTCATAAATATATTTAGTGTGTCTTAAGGTATGTGTATATTATTAGAAGTTAAATGATTCATTTGTTGTCGAAGGTATGAAAAACCCACACACGAAAAGCTTGAAACTATCTTTTATAGAATATATTTAGATCTATATAGTTAACATTAAAAAAAAACAGTTTATTAGTATAGACTGAAATATAGTGTATAGCTAAAGTACACTGTAAAAAATAACTTGATACCTGTAGTGATATATAAATTATGATCATCCGGATTTACAGTATTTATTGTTACACAGAGCATTTTTTAAAACTGTTGCTTACGATTTTTGAAACTAGAACTTGTTTAGAGCGTGGATTATTCCCATATTTTATCATAGATTTATAGTGTTTTACGTTCAATAACATCACTTGTCCGATCAATAACGTCACTTTACAACGCGTGTTTAGAGTTCATTTTTCAAAAAACGAGTTTTTAGTAGTAATTATATATTATTGAATAAAGAAATAGATATTTATAAAAGTACTGAAATTTTATATTATTAGACACGGTGGATTATTTAAATAGCGATGAATCAATAATGTGCTCTAAAAGCGATATTTCTCAAGATATTAATCATTTTATAGATAGTAATGAACGTGCTCCTTCTAAAACCCATAGAAAAGTCTCAGATTAATTAAGAGAGATGGTTATTATGCATTCTAATAATGGATCAACGATTACATCAATAGCTAAACTTGTTTCGTTTCCCAGGACAGCCGTATCGTCTATTGTTTGAAACTATTTAAAAACTGGCAGGACTACAATAGCCAAAAAAGGTAATGATACCAGATCAAAATTAAATGAAACTGATAAAAAAAACATCATAGGTTGGGTGGATGAAGATCCAACAATAACGCTAAATGAGCTTTCACATAAAGCTCAGGTAGAGTTGGGAATTGAAGTCAGTACCACTGCGATTGATAGATGCATAAGGGGATTCCACTATACACTGAAAACCTTAGTAACTGTGCTTTTATGAAGGAATTGCCATGCAACTATAGCTGCTCGTCTATCTTATGCACAAGAGTTTAATCGTAAACTACTTGGAGTAAGAGATAGTCGTTTTATTTTTATAGATGAAGTTGGCTTCAGCGTTATGTCAAGAGCACGCAAAGGTCGTTCTCCATATATTACTGTTGATGCAAAGAAGAGCCGTAACATCTGTTATAGCATCAATGAATAAATATAAGATGTTAAATTTCTTTATTAATGGAGGAGCAGTTAACGGGGAAAATTTTAAAGATTACTTAATCAAATTAAACAGAAAATGTGCAGAATTAGGTATCAAAGAACCAATTTTCATTATGGACAATGCGGGAATTCACCACTTTAAAGGGGTTCAAGAATTCATTAAGAATGAAAATATTAATTTTATGTATATACCTCCTTACTCACCATTCTTAAACCCTACCGAAAATGTATTCAGTAAGTGGAAAAATCATATTAGTAGAAAAAAGCAAAAAATGAAGCAGAATTAAACATTTTGATCAAAAATGGATTTACATTGATCACCGGGAGTGATTGTGAATCATTTTACAGGAAAATGACCAGATATATTTCCAAATTCTTAAATGGTGAAGTGATTCTCGAATAAAAGAATATTACTTTTCTGAACTTGTGAAATCATTTAAAAAATTTATTTTAATCATACCATAATCTATCAGCTTATTTTTATTATTTTTTCAATTTTCTTTTATTATTAGTCTAAAAATTACTTTGTCTAGCTTATAAAATACAATTTATATATATATATAGATTAGATTTATATATAAGTAAAATTCTTATTCACAAGTTATAAACCATGTGACGTTATTGGCGGGGCGAGTGACGTTATCGAACGTAAAACCCTATATATCAAAATAAAATAATACTCTTAATAAATTAGGAGAGCAGTAACTATTTTGTTTCAAAATGAGAAAAAAAGTTATAAAGAATTACTTAGCTATATATTATAACAATCAAAAAAACACAATTTTTTGTTCTTTTAAAATTCATCAATAATCATTTAATCAGGAATTTCAACACATTTAAAAAATTATTTAGTTCTCATGCATGATAACTATAACTTAATTTGAATATGCAAATCTAAGAGGGAATTTTTTAGAAAGACATTTTAAACTATGGAAAAATATAACGTATTGTCTTGATTATCGAAAATATACTGTTACCATAAAGTACATACTTTAGTTACGGTATATGATTTTTGATAGAAATACCTGGTTTATTATAAGTAAGGCAACACTATTACCTGATGTAATTAATAATATTCAAAAACTGATGCATTTAATATTCCATGTAAAAGTATGAATCAGATACTTTATATTATTGATTTCTGTTCACTAGGATCATAAAAAAAGCTTCCTTAGTCTATAAAGTTGAAATAACCAGCGAAGTAACCATGCATTGTAATAACTTTGATAGATAAATTTTTTTATTAATCAATAAATAAAAGATTTATTAGTTAATTTATTAAAAGAATATGCCATCAGAATTATGATATTCTTTGAGATATATTCTAAGAAATACTTCAAAATATTATCTGATATTAACTGAATATATAGTGTTCTCGATGTAATTTTTCACAAACTCTGTTGTAACATTTTAAGTTTAAATTTCAATTTACTTATATTTACTACTTTGAGTGCTGTATTACTCCGTCGTAATTCCTACTATCAGACTCCGGCGTATTATTCTGCGATTTAGTAGGTATTTAATCCACTAAACATCCTTGTTCTAAATGAACACTACCCCCACCCAACCGTTTCTCGAGTATTGACTTTATAGGAAATATTTTAACGACGCTTCTTCTTACTCCCATACTCTAGGTCATCTGAATCAGGGTTCCATCCTATCCAACATCCTCAAAAGGATTCCTCCCATAATTAGCATAATTTCTGATGTTTTTTTAACAAGCACGTGATTACCGTAGTGCTCCTATATTTTTCAAGTTTATTTAAGAAAGACCTGAAACAGTGATCACTAACAAGCCTAGAATTAGCAAACAAATGACTGATGATCACTATCGTATACCGATAAGCCATCAGTCAGTAAGTCAAGCATGCATAATAATATTCATGCACAGCGTTTACTAATTAAACATAATCTGAAGCATTTATAGGGAGAAATATGTTTGTAAATTATAGTAGATAAAGTTATATGATTAATATTCTTATTTGAGACAAAGAGATTTTTTGATACTTTACTTTCCTTGATATCATAAATCTACTATACTATCGCTATTCAACATCGATTATGCCTCACTTTTGTAATATTGCTTTCGTATATTTTAAGAACTATCCTTGATCCCACATATAGTTATTAAACCGCTAATAATGATTATTTACTCTCTATCTTCTAAGGATCCATCAATAAAATATAAATGTAAATGAATCAAGACTCTTTTCACAATTCTACTACTATATGATTCAAGTAGATTCCCAAATAATTTTATATGAATTTGTAAAGGCTTTTGTATATTTCATTATACAATACTTACAAGCTTTAACAGTATTCTGTTATGATATAATATAACTATCAGATTTTTAAGGCTAATAAACGAGAAAAAAGAACTTTTTCGGAGGTAACTCTTATCTAGTAATTATACCTGTATCTATATATATTAATATTATTTATTCGGCGAATCGGTTTATGATAGTGTGGCACCAATTTCACACCAAAGGTATTTTCCTTTAAAATATTTTAACGGCATGCATATATTTAGATATTTTACCAATATATTTGCTCCTCTCGTTTTCCTTTTTGATGCCACCATGAGTAAAAAATTACTTATGGAGAGATAAATAACGGTAACGTTTCAAAATACAATGATTTATTTAAAATTCATAAAAACTAAACATGCATATTTAGTATCCATTATTACTTTTTAGAATTAAAATACTTTTCTTTTTTTAAAACATACTTTTATATTAAGAAATCTAATATATTTCAAACTTTCGATGAATTATAAAATATTCTGCCAGAAAAATTATCATTTAAACTTCAAAAATTCCTTCAGTATATAAATATAATTAATGAACAAATTTATCCCTGTTTAACGCAATTTAAGCATCAATTATACAAGTAGAATAATATTTTTAATTTTTTCATACAATATACATTATTTAAATTCATTTGTTTCCTACAAAAAAATTTAAAAAGCTAAGACTATTACCATTTAAAATAAAAAAAGTATGTGTAACTATAAACAAAGTTAGATATAATTTTTTACGAATTGAACACAGAATAATTTAAAAAACAGCGCACGCGTAATGCCAATCGATGATATACTGTAGGTTTGTCACTTAAAGTTTTTTATTTAAGACTCAGTTCTAAAGGTGATGCTCATTTATAGTTTGATCAAATTCTTGATAAAATGATATGCTTCTTTTTTATGTACATTTTCATTATAAAAATTAATATTAATTCCTAACTTAATCAGTTTTAATTCTTCTTTATTATTTGTTTGATTCAAATAACGTAATAGTAGTTAACTGTGCAAATGAGTGTGAGGTTACTTTTTATGTGACTAAATATTTAAAATATAGTAAAGCAAAGGTCTTCATGAAATGTATTATAGAATATAAAACTAATTAATGCTTTATATTTTTAATTCTTCTATGAATGCTAGTCAATATCAGTGTGATTATCATTATAGATATATGGTAATTTTTTACAAAATCAGTATAACATTTTCGGCTAATCTTCCAAAAAGTAAACAAAATGATCTGAGCAATGATGTTACCCCCAGAATGCTTGGCCTGCTATCCAAATTTCTTGGGAGTGTTAATAGTTCTCAATCTTCATTTTTTATTATTCCTAAATACTTAAAAAGCTACAAAATTGTAGTAATTTTATTATTCTGTCATGAATTATTGACTATGTTTGAGTTATAAATATCACAGAAAGGGAAAATTGTCCCTATGTCTTAACGTAAGGTAACTGAATTTCCACTTCAGTTGAGTTTTTTCACTCGATCAAATGAACGAAAATCATTATAACCTTGCAGAGCATGTTGTGTTATATCGTACAAAGCGTAAATGTTAAGATTTTTTAGTAGATGCATACCTTATACAGCATGATATAACTATTGTTGCG
>NW_027255237.1:0-30232 GCF_042242105.1 Pempheris klunzingeri
TCTTTCAGAAGTGAAAGCACAGGCAGGGAGCAGAGGGGGGGGGGGGGCACAGTCATGGGCTGATGAGATTTGAGTTTCAGTCAGCTCAGATGAAGAAGATGCAGTTTGTCGCAGCAGAGCGGCTTGGTTTTGTTACTGACTGTCCTGTTTTATACCGTCATTGAAGGTTAACTCCTCACTTCGCTTAACTGGCCAGTCAGGGCCACGAGTCACCAACATCTGCTTCAGTTTGACATCACAGAGCAAAAGGATCTCCGTCACTCAGCCAGTCTAAAGACAGGCCCGACCTAACGGCTGTTCCAGGCCTTTGTGGTGGCTCAGGAAAAGTTTGGTCTCTTTTTGAACTGGAGCCTCTGCAGATGAATTGATCTGATGTTAAGATCTACTAAGGTTAATAACTAAATCCAATACATCCCTGTTTGTGTTTTCTTCACCGCCATGTTGACTGTAAAGCTTGTGGTTCTTACTGCGTGCGATGAGAATAAAACCTCATGTCTGTATCGAAAACAGGCAAATATTTTCCTTTAAATTCACTCTTGACACAAAAGAGTTGTTGTTATGTTAAATGAATCAGAAAGTGAAGAATGACTCAATGGGCCTTAAATGTGAGCTGCTGCTTTTGGCTCTGCTTGCGAGCTGACCGTCCAGCAGGCAGATTGAATTAAAGGGCGGCCGCTCTACGTTCTGCTGCTGTGTGAGCGTGTGGGTATGGAAGTCTGAGCGTGTTACATAACATCCTCCGCTCTTGGTCTCGGTCTCGTCGGTCGGGGACACTTGCTGCATTGTCAGCAGCTCGGTCTCCCAGAGTTTCTGCCCATATCTGCAGGGAGAAAGAAAAGCCAAAGAAAACAAGCTGCAGCTCCACAGATGTATACGTTACTGTGTTTATTGAGACAGAAGAACTGCTGCCCCTCTGTCTTCTTCCTGACTCCTGCTTCACTCTTCCTGCCACACTAAAAGCTTTTTACTAAGCCCATAGGATGCCTACTTGTTGGTCACTTTCACCATCACCAAAGTGACTCTAACATCACCCGTTTGTCTTTACTGAGAACCATCATTTATGAAGTGTCGGGGGCAGCTCCCAGCATTCAACAGAAAATGATTTGTAGCGACACATTTGTCCATAATAACTGATCTTTGGCTCAGCAAGCCTGACGTTTTTATACAGGAGATTTACATGATTCTAATTTCACTTTTTATGACCAGAGGGTCACATTACTTGTTTCTGTAGTAAAGGAACATAGTGTGCTGTGCAGCTGAAAACCACCACCAGCAGTCTACCTAAAATCTACAGAAATACCTGCCTGCATCAGCAAAAGCTGATTGACTTCATAATAATCATTTTTAAGGCTATGAATCAATGGGCCATTATTAACAACTATCTCCTCGTTTTAAAACTTATTGTGTTTCCAAAGAGAATAACTCCCAGAACAACAAAGAACTTTTCTCCAAGAAATATTTCTGCAGGATTCTTCTTGGTGTACAGGACCTGTACATGTCTGACTCTGGTAGAGGAAAAGTCAAGTGGTTTTTATTATATAGGGTGAAAAAAACACAAGCACACAACGAAGGCTTGAATGCAACACAGATTGCACCGGTTTTCACCATAGAAAATCTTTATGCCATCACAATGTGAATGATATTACAATCACATAACACAAACGATGATGCAGTCCACACATAAGAAGGTTAAATCAGCAGTAATTAAGAACAGCACTGAGGGAACAGCAGCCTACACATTTGGGGAACTTTCTAACTTCACTGGTGACAAACAGTGGGTTCATCAGTAGCTGTAACATCCTTTTTGTTTCACCACAAACCTGCTGATTTTACCTCATAGACACACAGGAGCTGCTGGTCTGCTGGTGCCTTGATCTGTTAGTTCATTTGTATTATTTTGTGACTTTGGTGTTTTAAAGGGTTCGTTCACATCGAACACAAAAAACAGTAACACAGGATGGAGGCAGTGGAAGACCAGCGACCAGTCCTGCGTTCTGGGAGGGCAAAAATACTGTTTAGTCAGTTGAATCTGGCGGCTTTGAAGAGAGCGCTATAATGATCATGTGTGGTTAAAGAAAAAGGATCTGACAGGTCTGTCTCTGTAGGGATCCTTTCCTTAACGTAGACAAAGAACTTTTAGTCAATGCACTTTCATTTAGATACCAAAATATGCACCAATAGGGTTTATTTGACCCTCTAATAATAAATGAGCCTTTAATGAGAAAAGAAACATTCAGTTTTCAGTTTAGAAAGGAGCCCATTCAGCTGTGCTCTTATTTTGGAGGCTGCAGTTTGTGCTGCTGTTGAGCTGCTCCAGAGACGTGTTTCTAATATTGACTCTGTTTTTATTGGTACACAGTGAGCTGGCATGGGCACCGTTACTATTGTGTTGTTGTGTCAGTTCAGATGAAACCAATATGATGCCTGATTCTTACAGCCAAGACAATGATTCTGCTGCTGCTTTTTAATTCATGGACCCAAACCCTCCAAACGTTTAGAGGCCTCAGTGAAGAGACCCTCCCCAACTGTTATTGATCTATTATATGAGCTTCACATTTAGCTGTTGATTTCACCTTCATCATTTCTACTGCATAAACAGTGACTCAGGACGTTTGAAGCCAACACTCACTAAACACTTGCTGACGTTTTCTTCAGTGGGTTTGTGTTTGCATCTCTTTGGGCCGGTCATTAAAGCAGCCCAAGAGCCCACTGATTTACACATATTCAGCTCTCTCCCTCCTTTTCAAGCTGGTCGCCTGAAGAGAGGTGAGAATGTGGCCTTTTTAAGCAGCTGATACCCATTTGTATGGAGTGTGGTTTTGTGTGGAGGAGACAAAGACATCAAGGTGTTCAGGGCCCTTACACTCAGTGTGATAATCCAGCCTGTGGGGGCTGGGAGACCTTTTAGGACGACGACACACCTATGGCCCATTAGCAGATGTCTGTGAACAAACTGTTTCACCATTTAAACAGTGACCAGTAGAGGCCGACTGCTTTGAGGCCCAGGGAGAAAGTCCCAGACTGTCTTTAACAATCTGACACATTCAGGAGTTGTTGAGTTTGGAGAAACTTGATGGAGGGAAACCACCAAACTAAACTTCATCTTCTGCCTGAAATCAAGGAGCCACTGATTCAAAGCGGCCTTAGCAACAGTAACTAAGGGGCGGGACTTAGAGAAAGGGCAGCTCACTCCCAAACGAGCCAATAAGAGCCCGCGAGACGACGTGACATCGCGAGACTACAAAGGCTCCGCGAGATCCAGCGGTGCTGCTTCGTCTGAGCCCGGAGAGTCTCCGAGGACAGAGTCCAGAGTCAGAGCAGGACTACACGGTCCAGCAGGAACCACGGAGACCTGCGGGACGATGGAGAAGCAGAAGCCGGAGCTCAGAAGACAAACAGGCTCGTCCTCTGATAGCACCGATGTTCAGGTCAGTGTTCATGACTTCAGCACGAGACCAAGACACGAGGAACAGGCTCAGGGGTCCGCGTGGCTTTCGTCTCTTTTCTTTGTCTTGATGGATTTCTGCATTTTCTCTGTGAGCGAGTGAACTCAGCAACAATAGAACAACAAATGTCCTCACTCAAAGAACACTTTTTACTCCTTTTAGCGCTCTTTTACTTCCTTTTACAAATGAAACGTACTGACCAACATTTTGAGATCACAAGTGAAGCTGGCGCCAAAGAAAATGTGCTGCCGCCTGTTTGTCCGATAGAAGAACTCCAAAAGTTCATTCCAATGTGCGCAAATCAAAGGGGAGGCGTCCCAGAGCGGCTCCAGACTGGAGAGACTGGACACAGCAGAGTGGAAGTGATGTTTGTGAAATACAAGTTGAAAGTGAATGTTGAGAAATCCTCAAAGTGACTTTCAGACCACAGAAAGTCAGAGGGATTCAGCCCTGATGCTTTTGCCCCCAAGAGGCTACAAACAAACATCTGCTCACTGTCTCTTTGTCGCCGACATGGACACTAAACTGTCAGTGAGCCGTCAATCAAAGCGGATCTATTGTGCGTCATGTGATCATCTATTCTGATTGGCCTTCATAGAGACCATTGATCCGACTGTTAGGAACTAAAACTGGCCCATAATGATTGAGGACCAATTGATCAGATCATCCTTTCTGTAGAGGTCTGTGCCTCCCCAGGCTCCTGCAGTTGGTTGTCACAGCTGGTACTGCATTAGTCAGCCTGGACTCTGGGTTATGTTGCATAGACATGCACCAAATGTGATTCATGGTTCTAGATAGCTCGTTCCACCATGACTTCTCATTTACTCTCTTTTCTTTGTTGTGTGTCTGTTGCTATAGAAACGCAGAGGAAGAGATGGACCCACTTGTCACTGCTGTCAGCACTGTGACAAATCCTTCACAACACAAAATGATTTAAAGGTTCATCAGAGATTTCATTTGGGAGAGAAACTGCACAGCTGTGACCAGTGTGGGAAAACTTTCACTCAATCAGCTAACTTAAGGATCCATCAACACATTCACACTGGAGAGAAACCGTGTAGCTGTGACCAGTGTGGGAAAACGTTCGCTCAATCAGCCCAATTAAGGAGCCATCAACGCATTCACACTGGAGAGAAACCGTGTAGCTGTGACCAGTGTGGGAAAACTTTCAGTCAGTCAGCTAACTTAAGGATCCATCAACGCATTCACACTGGAGAGAAACCGTATAGCTGTGACCAGTGTGGGAAAACTTTCAGTCAGTCAGCTAACTTAAGGAGACATCAACGCAGTCACACTGGAGAGAAACCGTGTAGCTGTGACCAGTGTGGGAAAACGTTCGCTCGATCAGCTCACTTAAGGAGACATCAACGCATTCACACTGGAGAGAAACCGTTCTGGTGTGACCAATGTGGAAAGGTTTTCGCTCGATCAACTCACTTAAGGAGCCATCAACGCATTCACACTGGAGAGAAACCATATAGCTGTGACCAATGTGGGAAAACTTTCACTCAATCAGCTCAATTAAGGAGCCATCAACGCATTCACACTGGAGAGAAACCGTATAGCTGTGACCAGTGTGGGAAAGCTTTCACTGTATCAACTACCTTAAGAATCCATCAACGCACTCATACTGGAGAGAAACCATTCTGGTGTGAGCAGTGTGGGAAAACTTTTGCTTCACAGAGTGGCCTTAGATCCCACCAAAACACTCACACTTCATTGTTTTGAACATTTTCCAGGGAATAGCCAGCTGTTTCCTCCTCCTCCCTGATATCTGTAACATCTACTGGCTCCCCGCGAGGATGCGTCCTCTCCCCTCTGTTGTACATACTGTACACCAACAGCTGCTGTAGCACATTTGAAAACCACCATATATTGAAATTTGCTGATGACACAGTCATACTGAGTCTGTTGAACAGTACTGAAACCTCTTATGGTCCTGTGGTGGATTATTTTCTAAAGTGGTGCCAGGGTTCGTTTTGTTAGAAACACACCCGCATTCTTTAATGGACAGCCCGAGATTATTCACATCATCGGCTGGAGGGTTCAGTCGGTCTCAGAAGCACCTTTAATTCAGATTCACAGGTGAAATACAATGCAATACAACTCTGGGGTTCAGGCAGCGCCGGGCTCATGACTGGTTCTGGTCAGAGGAGCTAAGAACTGGGTTTTCCAACAGATTTTAAAGGGCAGAGTATCACAATATGACACATAACCATTGTTTGATTGGACGCTAAGGCCCGTACGTCAGTCTCCACCAGCCGTCAGCGTTGTCTGCGTAGGCATGTATCTATCAGGAATATGTTTACAGAACAAGAACTCTCTGTTTCTTACAATCAAGATATTACATCTGCTTCTTAAAACACTAGAGGAGACACCAGTCTGTCAGGTCACACTGACCTGTACAACGTTTGAGAAACATATGAAACACTTTATGATTTAAAGTTCTAATTTACATTGAAGACATTTTGTTGCAATATCAGAGTTAATAGTTAACAGTTTTTATCTCTGAATGTATCAAAAACAAAGGACATGTGTATTGATTTTAGACGCTCGCAGCCCTCTCCTGACACCACAGTGACTGATGGGCAGGATGTAGAAATTGTAGAGTCCTTTAAGTATTTAGGAACTATAATAGACAATAAACTGACATTAACACAATTTACAAGAAAAGTCAGCAGCGCCTATTTTGTCTAAGAAAACTCTCAAAATTCCAGGTTGATTCATCCAATTTATTCTATTGTTTCAAGTGTGCATGTATTTTATGTTATGTTTTGCTTCCACTGCTGCACAACCAATTGCCCCATTGGGGACAAATAAAGTCATTGATTGATTGAAAGTCCCAGACTGTCTTTAACAATCTGACACATTCAGGAGTTGTTGAGTTTGGAGAAACTTGATGGAGGGAAACCACCAAACTAAACTTCATCTTCTGCCTGAAATCAAGGAGCCACTGATTCAAAGCGGCCTTAGCAACAGTAACTAAGGGGCGGGACGTAGAGAAAGGGCAGCTCACTCCCAAACGAGCCAATAAGAGCCCGCGAGACGACGTGACATCGCGAGAACAAGCGAAGCAGGACTACACGGTCCAGCAGGAACCACGGAGACCTGCGGGACGATGGAGAAGCAGAAGCCGGAGCTCAGAAGACAAACAGGCTCGTCCTCTGATAGCACCGATGTTCAGGTCAGTGTTCATGACTTCAGCACGAGACCAAGACACGAAGGAACAGGCTCAGGGGTGTTTCAGTTCAACGAGTGACCACGTTAACTGGCGACCGTCAGCCGAATGCGTCTGTTGTTGTCATGGTTACGGCAGCTGTTGAAATCAGGACATCGGGTCCGTAGCTGGCCGTGTGAATGTCTCTTTGTTTAGTTTTCATCACAATGTCTAAACATACCGACCTGAGTCCACTTTAGAGTCGTACCTGTGGAAACGTGTCTCATAGTGGTGTGGGGTCACGTTTTGAACGCTGCTTGCTGTAACGGAAAATGTTGAAAACAGGAAGTCGACAAGCCGAACCTTCCTGTGAATGTCTGTTTTAATAAATGGATAAATATCCTAAATACCCGTCGTTTTCAGTCTTGTTTGAGTATTTGTAATGTAGACGCCCCACCCTCCACACACACACACACACACACACACACACACACACACACACACACACACACACACACACACACACACACACACTCCTTTTAAATGTGAAAAATTAGTTTTGCTTCGCAGAGTGGCCTTAGATCCCACCAAAACACTCACACTTCATTGTTTTGAACATTTTCCAGAGAATAGCCAGCTGTTTCCTCTTGCCTCCTCCCCATGCCCTGATTGCTGTGTTGTTATATTCTGAGCTTCTCTACAAACAGAGGGATGGCCCAAGACAGCATCCTCATTTTCTTAACAGCATGTGTGTTATTGTGGCTATGACTACATCCTGAAAACATGTCCATCACTGCTGAAAAAAGTCCAGAGGGATGTTAATGAATTGCTTGTTTTAATTGTTTGTTTTTTAGACAATAAAGAGTCAGATCACAATAACTGAGGACTAGAACTCAGCATGGTTGCTGTTTTTACTTTAAAAATGACCTGGAACAATTTATGGGTAAATAAAGTCATTGTTGACTCTTTTGCATCAAGTTACTAACTGATTAATTGTTTCAGCTCTGCTTTCATCTGTATCCCAGCAGTCTTCTTCAGCCAACAGATCAAGTTTAGTTGTCATCACATGCTAACAGGTGGTTGTGTACAGGTGGACACGGTAACCTCTGTCTCTGTTCAAAGTTGGTCTCTGCTGTCAGATGTGATTGTCCTCCCTCATCTTTCTCCGGCCGTCCAGTGACTCCTGGGCGATGACCTTTGACCTCCTCCCAGTGGATGCTGTGAGAGGTTCAGGCCTGGTGTTCACCGGCAGACACTTCCCTCGCTGTCACATGTGATGCCATACACCACCTCAGGGGCGTCCAGTCTTTAGGGTGGAGCAGCAGAGATCTTAGGTGTTGAATGGTTTGTGGTGCGTGTTGACTCCTTGTGACTCTAAAACTCTGACTGGATGTCTTCAAAGTCTTCAAATCTCAAGGAGGATTAATGTACCACAAACTTTTCACAATCTATGATGCATTTTCCAGCTAATCCAAAAGGGTTTGACAGTTTATTTATCCTGAAGTGGACAGTTTTCCCACGAGGGAACACCTCATCCTACTAAACTGGTAAACACAGAAACATGAAGACAATCACAACACACATTTTGACATTTTTCATGGTTTATTCAGACGTTTGTATAGAAATGACCTGATAGCCCACAGGAGCTAATAACATCAACACACATGAAGCTTCAGAGCGCCACCACTCAAATGTCACAGCCAAGTGTTCAGTTTATTAGGAACACTGAGCTCAAACTAATGCAGTCTAATACAACAGTCCTGCAGTAAATCCTCCTTCATGAAGGTCATGATGTTCAGGTCTGAGCTGCAGTAGTTTCAGCTCGGTCGACCTAATAAACTGGACACTGAGTGTATAGTTCAGTGTGTGACTGTACCTGACAGACTGGCTCAGCACCTTAACTCATAAAAAGAAGCAGCACAGGCTCGTCCCAAATGATGTCAATAACACAAATATCAAAATATAACATGAAGTCACTTTATATTTCACTTTAGCTTCAGTATATTCACATTCATTTGCAGAACAACAGCAGTTTGATGTCTCTTTCATGTCTGTGTTGAGCTCAGTTAAGACCTTCAAGAACTTCAAGCAGCAGGATAATATTTGGTTCATTGGCTGCATTTATAAAGAGCTTTTATCCCTCATTCATCCGTTCACACTCACTCACTCATTCACACACCGACGGCAGCGAACTATCAGAGTATAAAAATAAAACAAGTGCTCTTAAAGTTGCTCAAGAGTGGAACTCGATCCCTCCACAATTAATTAATGATGATTAATTAATAACCAGCTCTCTCCTGTTGTCACCATGGTGACTCCAGTCTGTGTCAGTGACCGCCGTCTCTTTCCTGTTACTGTCCTGGCATGTTGTCCAGCTTTTATTGTGAAGGGCTGATAGTGGTCTACATTAAGGTGCTCGGTCCGTGTTAAATAAAGCAGTAAATGAAAGCAGCTGAACAACTGCTGAGACGTAAACTGACCTCATCAGACTGAACATTTCCACGGACACTGGACGAGTCTGAGACCATCTCAAGATGCAGAGGAGGGCGACAGAATGCAGCAGCATTAACCATGTTAAAGATTCCACATTAATCACTAAATAAACCTGTTCCATTTGATAACAGTAATGTATTTCTAAATATTTAAAGGTAAAGTCTGTAGACTTTAGAGGGACCTCTTGGCAGACATGGAACACAACATTCAGAACTGTGTTTCCAGTAGTAGAATTGTGTTTTCTTTAGCTTGCCTTTATCTCCAGAGAGATTCTATGGAGTCAGCCATGTTGTTACAGCAGCCCTGAACATACAAACAGGGCTTTTTGCAGTTTTATGTTAAATTGGCAGCTTGAATTTGGTGGCACAAATGCACCAGTTTGAAAACAAAGAAGGAGAAAGGAGAGGAAGACCACTTTGTCTTGTGAGAGGTTTGAGATCCCAGATGACCTGGACAGGGAGGACTCCTGACAGGAGGAAACACCTGGTGAAGGTCAGGGACACACTGTGCTGATGGGACATCCTAATGTTTCCATATGAAGCACAAGGAGCTACATGCACATCCGCCACCCCGACGACCTCACTTTCACCTTGTTACCACGACAACCACAACCCCGATCCTAACTTTAGCCTTAAAACCAAAAGTCTTAACCGTCAAAGTGAGGAGCAGACAAAATGTCCTCACTTTCAGACAGAGAAATAAAAGTAGAGAAACACACACACACACTTCACAGCACATGTAAAGACAGTGAAGTCTCTGGATCAGGTATCTGCCCTGAATGACTGGGGGCTTTTAGAGGGGGTCTCTCTCTGCCTGTGAACCTGCAGGAGGAAAACAAAGTTACATTCGAGAAAATCCAGACTGACTTGATCCTCCTGTGGGTGTAAACACCAACAACATGTTTCATGTCTGAGAAGATGAAACAACTGTCAAGACTCTAAACATGAGACACACGTTAAGAATCTGTTGTGTTGTCTGCTCATCTTTTATATGTTGATATAACTAATTATCTAAACTCACCTTTGTTAGGATTTACTGTGATGCAACCTTTGGTGTAAAGCACAGCCAGAAGAACACCAACACCAACACCAAGACCTAAAAAAGGGCCGACAACTGCAGCAACAACCAACCCAGTGGAATCTGAAACAGAAAACAGGAAGTCAGTGTGAGACTCTGAGTGTAACTGCATATCATCTACAGCAGACTGAACATCACAGCCGACACAGAGAACAACTGAAGGTGTTCCTGCTCTGAGTCTAACATGTAAAACTATCAGCAGATTAAAACAGCAGTGGGATGAATCTCAGCAGGAACAGCAAAACATATTCAATCATTAACTAAACTACCCAACAGTTTATTCTAGTACAGCTGAAATCAATCAATAATCATTGAAGCCACTTTTCACATGAAATTCACGGTTCCAACTTCTGTTTTTGGACAGGACAAGCCTTGCCAACTTCTGGGTCATTGTGATGTCATGTCTTGCTATTTGGAGTGAGTCTCAGCCGAGAAACGCTCCTGCTTTTAGATGATTATTGGTATTTAAGTTGTTTTTTCAGCCATCAAGTATCTGGAGAAGCTCAGGCTGCAGCATAATAGTTGGTGAAAGGCTGCAGTTTGTACCTGCTGCCGTAAGAGAGACATTAAAGAGAGACATTACGTGAAAAGCCAGCAGGAGCTTGTGTTGGTTTGGTTTAAGGCAGACAGTTCTTCTGTCTGGAGGAGGAAGTCTTGGTTAGTCACCTCATTTCCTGCCTCTTGTGCCACTAAACTGGAGCCACCACAGTTTGATTATAAACCATCACACACACAGGATGCTGTGACTGTAGAGTTGACATACCTGAACCTTGTGACTGCTCTCCACAGTTGACACATCTTATTGTTAGAAAGTTTGCGTTTGTTAAAAATCTTCAAATGAATTACTGATACATCTTCCTGCATAATTAACTCTGTTTGTATGTGAATGCTGTTTATGTTTCCAATAAATGTTCACATCATATTGGTTTACTCTTGAGGGATTTGGATTTTTTGCAGTCTATCACACATCATATAAACGTTAATCAGACTTCTTGGTGGCTGTAAAAGTCCTTCCTGTCCACACTCAGGAGACAGAGCCTTCACAGGGCGACTACACCGACAGAGACGGTAAAACCCACAGCCCTCGTTTGGTCCAAACATCAGAGTGAAGTTCAGCTTCAGCTCATATGGAGCTTCAGCAGTCTGAGTTAGTCCAACAGAGAAGAGTGATCAGATTGAACAGTCTGAACAGTGAAGACTTGAAAAGAATCAGTGCAGACGTGGTGCTTTTAAGGACCAAATCATCTGCACAATCTTTCCTGCAGTAAAGGAACACAAAGCTTGTGTTAGAAAATGTAAAACACGAAGCCTTCAACAGTATTTCTACCCCTTCAGGTCTGATGACTGAGGAACAGTGAGCACATGTGAGCGGGACATTTTACAGTGAGACTCTCAGCTGGACACTGAGCTCTAGAGGACACAGTCTGTATTACAGACACTGAGTTTCTGTCCAGCTTTGAACCACTTTGCTGCTTCATAGAGGATTTCCAGTCTGTGGGACTTTCTACTTGTACTTCAACACATTTCAGAGCTAAATATTGTACTTTTACTCCACTACATCAATCAAACTAACAAGTTACTAGTTCATTTAATCTTGTGTTAAAATGAAACTTATTTTCATTCATGGATTAATAAGTCAATTATTTTCTCGGTTAATCAATAAATTGTTTGGTCAATAAAATGTCAGAAAATGGTAAAAAGCGTTGATCAGTTTCAAATATCTAGTTTTGTCCACAAGCCAAAGATATTCAGTTTACTGTCACAGAGAAGAAACCAGAAAATATTCACATTTAAGAAGCTGGAATCAGAGAATTGTAACTTTCTTTGTCTTGAACAATCACTCAAACCAATCAATCGCTTCTCAAAATGGTTGGTGATTAACTCAATAGTTGATAAATTATTGACTGATCTTTGCAGCTCTATCTGACATACTGAACATGTGATCAATGTATAAAATACTTTTCCTAAAACTTTTGCTCCATTAAGAACATTTTTCTGTCCTTTGATACTTAAACTCTACTGGACTTTTGAATGTGGTAACAGAGTAACAGTACTTTTACACACTGTTACTACAGTAAAGTATCTGAGTACTTCCTCCACCTCTGACTGCTGCCCAGCGGCGTCCACATTAAAGTGTCTAAATGTTGTCGTGGTACATTCAGTGATGAACCTTTCAGAGTGTTTACTGTGCTGAGAGAAGTCCAGAGCAGAGCTACTGCTTGTGAGGTCGTTGCTTCATTTCCTAAAGAAGGAAGTTGGACCTGTTTTCACTCAGTACTTCTGCTGTCAGGAGGCAGCAGCACAATCACACATCTGACTGGAAATCACAGCTGCAGAATCACTACGACGCCATTTTGTGTCCTCTGTGCAGCTGCCTGAAGCTTCTGGCACACAGCGCCTGGGATTGGTTGAATCAGCAGACGTGCTTTAGTGAGCTGCACAGTGTCGCATTTAATCCAAACCACAAGCCAGACGTTGGTGAATGTGGATCATCTGGGACCAAACAAAAACAAACAACACGTGAATAATTAGAATCATTGAAGATTAAAAACTGACCACTGATGTGCACGTATGTCTCAGCCTCAGTCTGATGGCTGATCTCCTCCTGTGTGACTACACAGTGATAGTGGTCTGTCTTGGTCACAGTGGTTTGGAGGATAACGTCGTAGCTGCCTCCTCTTTCTGTGAACTGTGGTTCTTTAGCAGGAAGGATGTTTCCAGCACTGTCCTTCCACTGTAGAAGTGGTTTTGGAGAAGCTCCTTCAACCTCACACTGCAGCAGAGACCAGTCCTTAGTTTCGTCAAGAGTCTTGATAGATGGTTTTGGAGCTGCACCTGTGAACAATGTGTAAATGACCCATGAGTGACACATTGATCATAAAAGGACAACTACAGGATATTAAATGTAACATTGGGATGAAGAAACACGTGAAAAACAGAAACAGGAAAGAGAAGAATATATAGAATATATTTTCTGTTGCACTAAAGTAAAATGAAACATGCTCTAAAATATGAAACAGAGTGTTTAAAAGTGTGTGCAGCCCTTGTGTTATCAGGTCTGAACAGTGTCAGTGATACTTTCACTCAGTGGTCACTTTATTAGGTACACCTGTACAGTCTAACACAATCCAACACACCTGCTCTGCCTTTAAGTTTACCTTCCTGACACCTATAATGTCCCAGAGCTGTTAGTTCAGCTGGGTTTGATCACTGAGGTCCCAGTCAGTGGTGCTGTTGTACTGGACTGAATCATATTCAGAGGGGGTTCTAATATTCTGACCCCCTCATGTCTGTAAACAGGGAGGACCAAACATTAACCCCCCCCCAGGATAATGTAGTCCAGTCCAGGACAGCCCCACCTTAGAGGGGGGGGACACTGCAGGTGAACAGGGTCAACATTTTAACTACCACACATCACCATGAACCTTCCCCACTTCAGCACTGATATTAACACAATTAGTTTCTGGACTACAGCTTCTATGAAACTCTGTGTTTAGATATGAGAATGAGGCAGAATCTAATTAAATATACTTTAATTTTCACACAGTTCCAGAACACAAATCTGAACATTGAATGAAGCAGGTTTAAAACTCTTATTTCATGTTGTCGACACATTAGAGCCAAAAGGTTTTTACTGAGGAAACTTTGGATCTCTGTTTTTTTTAATCGCTCCATAAATCAGACAAAACTGCCAACAGCCATAAAAAACAACGTTCACCGTGTTTTTAGGAATAAACTGTGTGAATCAGGCTGTGGATCATATATGAACAAAGCCCTCAGTGAAAACCTTCAGGATACAGACAGAAACAAGAGTCTGGAGTCTGGAAGAGCTGCTGAAGTGGAGACTTTTGGCTCAGAGAGAGAAAAAAACACCTTTAAAGATGTGAAACTGAAAAGAATTCTACAGACAAAGTAAAGAAAACTAAAAAAACTAAATGTTCATTTGGGATGTTTTGTTTCCACTGGTCTGAAAGAAGACATGTTATGGAAGGAAAACAGAGCAAAAACTGAGCAGAGCATGAAACATGCTGTAGCCTGTAGTGTCTCACCTCCATCAGGAACAAACTCACAGTTTCATTTACACATTTCACACAAAGTCAACAAACACTGAACATCATAAACTTGAAGGTAGAATCTGTAGCAGAGCTGTTGTACTGAAGGACGTCAGACTGTACAGGTGGACCTAATAAAGTGGCCACTGAGTGCATCTGATCAACAGGCTCATGCTGCCAGAAGGGAAAACTCATCATCACATCTGTTCTTCTTCTTCTTTTGTTGCCAACAGCAGCTGATACATTTCACTGGACTGTATTTTACTTTCTCCAACAGGAAGGAGAGCGTCATCATTTATTTCATCTAGAAAACTACAGGTTAGTTCATGTTTCCTCATCCATCACTCTAAAATCCATAAAAACCAATCAGAGCCAAAGAAAAACGAAGCTTTGATCAAATACTTCAGCAGAACCGAATCAGCTCCAGATGAGACGAGAGGTGAACTATTTAAAGAAACTCTGTACAGAACATGAAGACGTGAGAAGAGTCCAAACTGCTCCCTGACACTCAGAAAACACTCTGAACTGCACTGAACTCAAATAAAAGCTGCTGTGAAATATCAGACTCAAGTTTTTAAAAGCTAACAAACGTCTTGTTTCTTCAACAGTTTCAGTGAGAAAGTTGTGGAGCTGCTCAGATCTCATGTTCAGGTTCTGGCAGCAGGTTTGAGACGCTGACGACCGCTCAGATGATCACAGGAACATTTCTACACAGACCAGGTACAGTTACTGCAGTACTGTGCTGAAGTACACTTTAGAGCTACTTGGACTTTACTGGACTGTTCCACATTCATGCTGCTTCATACTTCAGCACATTTCAGAGGGAAATACTGAGCTTTTTACTGCACTGCATTGATCACACAGACAGAGTCCCTCGTTACTTTGATCTAACAAAACAGAAAATAGAACACTTTTACTACTTTTACTACATTTTGCTGACGTCTTTGACTGCAGGACTTTTACTTGTAACAGTATTTTTACTTTGTGGTTTTACCACTTTTCCTCAATATAATTATTTCTGAAAAAGAATATGAGTCCTTCCTGTACGTCAGGCCCATAAAATGATCTCAATACGGGATCCTGATCAACTCTGGACATTTTCTACTCGATATGGATCGATGCAACAGCCAATCACACAGCAGAAATAAACATGACAACAGCCGGCCACTTTCCTACCACAAAGCATTGTGGGAGAAGACAGTGGATGAGAAAAGGGACGTCCTCTGGAAAAGAGGAATAGATTAATGGAAAAGAGGGACAGGAAAGTGACGGAAACTGTTGACAGAAAAACATGCCGTCATGATTTGGAAGTGAATTAACAAACAAACAACACGTGAATAATTAGAATCATTTGAAGATTAAAAACTCACCACTGATGTGCACGTATGTCTCAGCCTCAGTCTGATGGCTGATCTCCTCCTGTGTGACTACACAGTGATAGTGGTCCGTCTTGGTCACAGTAGTTTGGAGGATAACGTCGTAGCTGCCTCCTCTTTCTGTGAACTGTGGTTCTTTAGCAGGAAGGATGTTTCCAGCACTGTCCTTCCACTGTAGAAGTGGTTTTGGAGAAGCTCCTTCAACCTCACACTGCAGCAGAGACCAGTCCTTTGTTTCGTCAAGTATCTTGACAGATGGTTTTGGAGCTGCACCTGTGAACAATGTGTAAATGACCCATGAGTGAAACATTGATTATAAAAGGACAACTACAGGATATTAAATGTAACAGTGGGATGTTTTTTTCATCCCTCCGTTTCTTGTAAATCAGAATCAGAATTACTTTAATAATCCCCAGGGGGAAATTGCTTTTTGTTACACACAGCTCCAAAAGAATAAGAATACACTTCAAACACAAGTGCAGAAGTCTTATAATAATAATAATAATAATAACAATAATACCACTACTAATAAAAATATACAACAACATGCACAATCATAGTAAGGCGCTGTACTATATAATACCAATAATACTACTACCACTACTACTAATAATAATATATAACAACGTGTACCTAAATGTGACCTTCAGTGTGTTTACGTCTCTTTACAAAGGTTTTAACTAAACATCATAAACCTGATGATTTGTTACAGAGATGCTGAACCACACTGCATTAGCTTCAGACAGGTGAACCTGATGAAACCTCAGCACGGCCAGGTGAAGGAGGAGAGTGACGTCAGCAGCGAGGACTCACCTGGGACCTCTGGTCTGTTCTTTAAGATGGGAGCTAAAAGACAAAACAGAACACGTGTTAGACTGCTTGTGAAACACCAGCTGCTCAGACAGGAAGTTTGTCTGCGACAGACTGCTGGAACTGAAGAAATGAGCCGACGTCTTTAGCCGTTTCCTCAACTCACCGACAACAAGCTTAATGTGGAACACGTGGCCTTGAAGACGTGGAAAAGCACAGGTGTAGTCTCCGCCGTCCTCCACCCTTGTGTTCCTGATGATTATGGACGCGTTGCCATGTTTCAGCTGGTCCTGAAAATGAAAGACCCGACCTTTGAACTGCACATCTTGACCCGAGCGGCCGCTGTTGTACTCGTCGGCTGCATCGTACAGGAACACGTTGCGGCCATCTTTCTTCCAGTCAAACAGCTCTGACTGGATGTTCTGCTCGGTGCTGAGGGAGCAGGGTAACAAAGCATCGCCGTCCTCTTTCACCACCACTCTGGTGACCTCTGACCCTGGAGGACAAACACACGTATGAATCAGAGTAGAAAGAAAGTCAGAGAACATCTACGAGCCACCAACAATCACTCAGAGACACCAGTTCATGAGCAGTTCAGTGAGCAGTTGGATTTCTCCTCTGCCGTCTCATTTCTGGTTGTGTTTCAGACTCGGTTAATTAGTAAATGTAGGTTAACGCTGCTGCTCTCCAGTAGAAATGAGACTGAATGTAACCTGTTTCAGCCCCTGTTGGCGCGACAGCTCTTATCATTTATCACCCACATTCAAACACGACACCACAAACATCACTGGTTGATAAAATGTGTGTGGGAGAGAGAGGAGAAGGACGAGACACACACAGGTGAAAGATTCACTGTTGTCTATGTCAGTGAGGCCCAATAGATGAACTACAATAAACCTGTTAACCAGTAATTACCCAGGAATCACTGCTGCAGGGGAAGAAGCTCATATTTGTGTTAATGAGGAAAATAAAGAGGAAAATATGAATCTAAATGAGTCTGAAGCTGATTTTGTCCAGTTGTGTTGTGTCTGCAGGCAGAAAGAAAGAGAGCTTGATGTGACCGAGCTGTTAGTTTGTGTCAGTGTTCCTGCAGAGTCTGACCGGCTGCGTCTGAAACATGAAAACCTTTCTGCGTCACTGTGCTTCCTGCTTGGGTTTGTTCACAGCCAGCTTCAGGTAGCAGCCACACGGATGTTACACCTCAGCAGAAACAAGAAAAGAGTCCAGAGGCACACAGTCGGTGCAGCTTTCACTTCAGCTCTCAGAGGAAGAGCTTCTGAGGAAGAGTGGTGCTTCTGCACATCAGTGCAGCTTCAGACAGGATGGAGACGACGCCCGCCCACACACACACACACACACACACACACACACACACACACACACACACACACACACACACACTGCAGCAGCACTGACGCCACATTTAAAGTTATAAACCACCTCTACGACAGCTGCTGATGATACTGAGCAGGTCTGGTTTTCGGCTGTAGTCAATCACAGGGATGCTGTGATCACATGTCAATGAGTTTTAGTATCGATCCTAATGATTGGATACAGATGACGTCATACTGCGCTGATGGTCTTTATATTTCCTCACAGTGTCTCAGTGTTTCCTGCCCACTAAACTACACAGCAGCCTCACCAGTGTTCCCGCTCTCTGGTTGCTCTAAATGCAGAATAAAGGCAGAAGCCGCTTCACTGAGTCACTCTTTACTTTTCTTACCGTTTCCATCCGCGACTGCAGAGCAGCTCAGGAGACAGAGACACGCGACAGGAAGAAGCTGCATGATTCTGCTGAGAGGATCCAACATGTCAACACTTCACAGTGTCTTCTGAACGAGGCTGCAGCCGCTCCTCACCACTCATTGGTCCAGCAGCACTTTGGGTTTGTCAGCTTCAGCGGGCGGCACCACTTCCGGCTCACCGCCTTCACAATAAAAGCGTCTCCTCATGCGTTGACGATGACTCGTGAATTCAGCAGTGAAACTATGATGAGAAATATCAGCTGCAGCAGTTATTAAACCACGGATGAGTTTTAACTATCACTTACATTTATTGCTTCAGATACAGAATGTCAGAAACACCTCCCTGGGAAGGTTTTTCATCTTTGTAGAGATCTGAACTGGAAGTTTGTCCTTGTAGGAGTTCAGTAATACAGTTGTGGATGGCTGAAGCTGAAAGTACACATGAAAGGTAAAAGTGAGGTCATGTGTCCTTGGAAGAAAGATGCTGGATTCATGATTAAAGACAAACATAAAACAATAAAGTTTCCACTCAGCTGTGACTCCGCCTGCTTGGAAAAAGGTAAAGTGCAGCCACATGGAAGTGGACTGGTTCAGGTTCAGTCCCACCTGCTGCCCAGTGTGCCCCTCTTCTGGGGTTTTTACTGTTCAGGAGCTGCACACCTCGGCCTCCAGTCACGTCAGCTTTATTCACTGAGGCTTATATCTTTATATCTGTGCAGCACAACTGTCAGTTTGCAGGCCGCTGCACACAAATGCTAAAACACCAGAAGGCAACAGGTAATGAACAAAACTATCTATTATCCAAGAAATCCAAAACTAATAATAAGAAAAAGCACAAACTCCAGGGTTACATGACCACAACGTGACAAGAAACACTGGGAAGCACACAGGTGTTCAGAAAGAGAGAAGCTACACACACACCAACACACCTGAGTTTAAAATAAAGGAGAAACCTGAGAAAGAGCAGCAGAGGAGGGTGGATGCAGCTGGTGCTGTTGGTGCAGAGCAAGAAAACTACAGCTGAACTTTGAGCTAAATTCAGGTGGTGGGGACAAACTACTGTAGGATATTAAATGAAAATCCCACCCTGAAGTGGCAGACACTCCCACCTTTGATATTTCCTGACAGGTATCAGTCCCACACAATGGCTGCTGTGTTGCAACCTGCTGTTTGATTTGGAGAAGAGTCACTTCAGGTGCTTCTTAATAACCACCTGCACTTCTGACAGGATCTTATTCAAATGAGCCTCCAAGAGCCCGCGAGACTACGTGACATCGCGAGACTACAAAGGCTCCGCGAGATCCAGCGGTGCTGCTTCGTCTGAGCCCGGAGAGTCTCCGAGGACAGAGTCCAGAGTCAGAGCAGGACTACACGGTCCAGCAGGAACCACGGAGACCTGCGGGACGATGGAGAAGCAGAAGCCGGAGCTCAGAAGACAAACAGGCTCGTCCTCTGATAGCACCGATGTTCAGGTCAGTGTTCATGACTTCAGCACGAGACCAAGACACGAGGAACAGGCTCAGGGGTCCGCGTGGCTTTCGTCTCTTTTCTTTGTCTTGATGGATTTCTGCATTTTCTCTGTGAGCGAGTGAACTCAGCAACAATAGAACAACAAATGTCCTCAGTCAAAGAACACTTTTTACTCCTTTTAGCGCTCTTTTACTTCCTTTTACAAATGAAACGTACTGACCAACATTTTGAGATCACAAGTGAAGCTGGCGCCAAAGAAAATGTGCTGCCGCCTGTTTGTCCGATAGAAGAACTCCAAAAGTTCATTCCAATGTGCGCAAATCAAAGGGGAGGCGTCCCAGAGCGGCTCCAGACTGGAGAGACTGGACACAGCAGAGTGGAAGTGATGTTTGTGAAATACAAGTTGAAAGTGAATGTTGAGAAATCCTCAAAGTGACTTTCAGACCACAGAAAGTCAGAGGGATTCAGCCCTGATGCTTTTGCCCCCAAGAGGCTACAAACAAACATCTGCTCACTGTCTCTTTGTCGCCGACATGGACACTAAACTGTCAGTGAGCCGTCAATCAAAGCGGATCTATTGTGCGTCATGTGATCATCTATTCTGATTGGCCTTCATAGAGACCATTGATCCGACTGTTAGGAACTAAAACTGGCCCATAGTTAGTGATGGCCAACACCAACGACACTTGGTTAAAAAAATGGTTAATTCCTCGAGGCTTCAATGACACAGAGCTCAGTAGCACACCTAGTGGTCAATACAATGAAGTGCAATCGAGACATGTCATTCATTGGTTCATGGATTGTTTGGGATTTGATTCACCATCCACAGTCCTGTTCGACTACACTACATGGTTTTATGGTTTCAAGCTGACACAATGAAATATAAAATAAACATGAATGAAATGCAACAGGTATAAGGAACTAGAAAGTAGTAGGTTATAGCTGTGCACTACACATCAAGTCTAAATACTTGAAAGTAAATGTTGAGACCACAGAAAGTCAGAGGGATTGATCAGATCACCCTTCAATCTTATATTTCCTAAAATGCAACTAGATAATGGAGATTGGTGGGGGGCTGTGAATGTCTGTAGAGGTCTGTGCCTCCCCAGGCTCCTGCAGTTGGTTGTCACAGCTGGTACTGCATTAGTCAGCCTGGACTCTGGGTTATGTTGCATAGACATGCACCAAATGTGATTCATGGTTCTAGATAGCTCGTTCCACCATGACGTCTCATTTACTCTCTCTTTGTTGTGTGTCTGTTGCTATAGAAACGCAGAGGAAGAGATGGACCCGCTTGTCACCGCTGTCAGCACTGTGACAAATCCTTTACAACACGAAATGATTTAAAGGTTCATCAGAGACTTCATTTGGGAGAGAAACTGCACAGCTGTGACCAGTGTGGGAAAACTTTCAGTCAGTCAGGTCACTTAAGGAACCATCAACGTATTCACACTGGAGAGAAACCGTATAGCTGTGACCAGTGTGGGAAAACTTTCAGTGAATCAGCTAACTTAAGGATCCATCAACGTATTCACACTGGAGAGAAACCGTATAGCTGTGACCAGTGTGGGAAAACTTTCAGTGAATCAGCTAACTTAAGGATCCATCAACGTATTCACACTGGAGAGAAACCTTATAGCTGTGACCAATGTGGGAAAGCTTTCACTGTATCAGCTCACTTAAAGAGACATCAACGCATTCACACTGGAGAGAAACTGCACAGCTGTGACCAATGTGGGAAAGCTTTCAGTGAATCAGCTAACTTAAGGATCCATCAACGTATTCACACTGGAGAGAAACCGTACAGCTGTGACCAATGTGGGAAAGCTTTCACTGTATCAGCTCACTTAAAGAGACATCAACGCATTCACACTGGAGAGAAACTGCACAGCTGTGACCAATGTGGGAAAGCTTTCAGTGAATCAGCTAACTTAAGGATCCATCAACGTATTCACACTGGAGAGAAACCGTACAGCTGTGACCAGTGTGGGAAAACTTTCAGTCAGTCAGCTAGCTTTAGGATCCATCAACGCATTCACACTGGAGAGAAACCGTATAGCTGTGACCAGTGTGGGAAAACTTTCAGTCAGTCAGCTAGCTTAAGGAGCCATCAACGCATTCACACTGGAGAGAAACCGTATAGCTGTGACCAGTGTGGGAAAGCTTTCACTGCATCAGGTCACTTAAGGAGCCATCAACGCATTCACACTGGAGAGAAACCGTATAGCTGTGACCAGTGTGGGAAAACTTTCAGTAAATCAGCTAACTTAAGGATCCATCAACGCATTCACACTGGAGAGAAACCGTTCTGGTGTGACCAATGTGGGAAAACTTTTACTTCGCAGAGTGGCCTTAGATCCCACCAAAACACTCACACTGTATTGTTTTGAACATCTATCAGAGAATAGCCAGCTGTTTCCTCTTGCCTCCTCCACATGCCCTGATTGCTGTGTTGTTATATTCAGAGCTTCTCTACAAACAGAGGGATGGCCCAAGACAGCGTCCTCATTTTCTTAACAGCATGTGTGTTATTGTGGCTATGACTACATCCTGAAAACATGTCCATCACTGCTTTTATTGCTTTGTTTTGTTATATTGTTTGATTTTTTTAGTTTATCACATGAGACAAATAAAGAGGCAGATCTTCATAAATGAGGACTGGAACTTGTACTTTCAAAATGACCTGGAACAATTTGTGGGTAATTAAAGTCATTGCTGACTCTTTTACATCAAGTCACTAATTAATTAGTTGTTTCAGCTCTGCTTTCATCTGTATCCCAGCAGGAATCAGGAATCTTTATTATCATTATACAAAAGTACAATCAAATTGTATGCAATCCTATTCAGTGCAAATAAAGCAAACTTTGAAATAAATAAAGATCATAAAGATAAATCAAAGATTAAAAGATTTAAAATGGATGGCACAAGGTAGAATACTGCACAGGTTAGTGAGAAGAAGAGGCATGCCCTTCAGTGTTCATGTATTATTGTGGTTTTTCAGTCTGGTTTTGGCTTTTATTGTCCTGTACCGTCTCCCTGAAGGTTACAGTTGGAACAGGTGATGTGCTGGATGGGGTGAGTCTTTCAGGATGCTTTCTGTGGCAGCAGGATCTGTACAGCTTCTCTATGGAGAGGAGAGCACAGCACTGTCTACTACTCTATTATCTCAATCTATCCTCCCTCTGATTCTGAGTTTTTCATTCTGCTGTCTATCTTATTACCCACAATGCCCAGGTGAGCAGGAAGCCTCAAAGAAATTTCACAGTGAATTTAATATCATGTTACTGGATTTTTTGATCCATCAGTAGGAACCTGCACATTTACTCTGTGTATTTAGGTTCTTTTTGACCATAAAACTCACTAAATCTGCACTTTTATTTCATTTAACCTGAAGTGGTTTCAAATCCACCAACAGTGTTTCCACTCACCACACAAGGATTATAGATCCTAGAACAGCTGGACTCCTTTTCATGAGTACATTTGATAGTACAGGTGTACCTAATAAAGTGAAACATGAGATCCTGATCTGAGTGACTGAGCAGCTGTGAAAAACTGATCTGTGTCTGTACACTGGGCCTTTGTGGTATTTCAGCTTTAAAGAGAAATGTTAGTTTTAGGACAGCAGGAGGCGCTGTGTTATTAAGAAAAGATGCTGAAGCAAATGTCTTCTTTCAGAAGTGAAAGCACAGGCAGGGAGCAGAGGGGGGGGGGCACAGTCATGGGCTGATGAGATTTGAGTTTCAGTCAGCTCAGATGAAGAAGATGCAGTTTGTCGCAGCAGAGCGGCTTGGTTTTGTTACTGACTGTCCTGTTTTATACCGTCATTGAAGGTTAACTCCTCACTTCGCTTAACTGGCCAGTCAGGGCCACGAGTCACCAACATCTGCTTCAGTTTGACATCACAGAGCAAAAGGATCTCCGTCACTCAGCCAGTCTAAAGACAGGCCCGACCTAACGGCTGTTCCAGGCCTTTGTGGTGGCTCAGGAAAAGTTTGGTCTCTTTTTGAACTGGAGCCTCTGCAGATGAATTGATCTGATGTTAAGATCTACTAAGGTTAATAACTAAATCCAATACATCCCTGTTTGTGTTTTCTTCACCGCCATGTTGACTGTAAAGCTTGTGGTTCTTACTGCGTGCGATGAGAATAAAACCTCATGTCTGTATCGAAAACAGGCAAATATTTTCCTTTAAATTCACTCTTGACACAAAAGAGTTGTTGTTATGTTAAATAAATCAGAAAGTGAAGAATGACTCAATGGGCCTTAAATGTGAGCTGCTGCTTTTGGCTCTGCTTGCGAGCTGACCGTCCAGCAGGCAGATTGAATTAAAGGGCGGCCGCTCTACGTTCTGCTGCTGTGTGAGCGTGTGGGTATGGAAGTCTGAGCGTGTTACATAACATCCTCCGCTCTTGGTCTCGGTCTCGTCGGTCGGGGACACTTGCTGCATTGTCAGCAGCTCGGTCTCCCAGAGTTTCTGCCCATATCTGCAGGGAGAAAGAAAAGCCAAAGAAAACAAGCTGCAGCTCCACAGATGTATACGTTACTGTGTTTATTGAGACAGAAGAACTGCTGCCCCTCTGTCTTCTTCCTGACTCCTGCTTCACTCTTCCTGCCACACTAAAAGCTTTTTACTAAGCCCATAGGATGCCTACTTGTTGGTCACTTTCACCATCACCAAAGTGACTCTAACATCAGCCGTTTGTCTTTACTGAGAACCATCATTTATGAAGTGTCGGGGGCAGCTCCCAGCATTCAACAGAAAATGATTTGTAGCGACACATTTGTCCATAATAACTGATCTTTGGCTCAGCAAGCCTGACGTTTTTATACAGGAGATTTACATGATTCTAATTTCACTTTTTATGACCAGAGGGTCACATTACTTGTTTCTGTAGTAAAGGAACATAGTGTGCTGTGCAGCTGAAAACCACCACCAGCAGTCTACCTAAAATCTACAGAAATACCTGCCTGCATCAGCAAAAGCTGATTGACTTCATAATAATCATTTTTAAGGCTATGAATCAATGGGCCATTATTAACAACTATCTCCTCGTTTTAAAACTTATTGTGTTTCCAAAGAGAATAACTCCCAGAACAACAAAGAACTTTTCTCCAAGAAATATTTCTGCAGGATTCTTCTTGGTGTACAGGACCTGTACATGTCTGACTCTGGTAGAGGAAAAGTCAAGTGGTTTTTATTATATAGGGTGAAAAAAACACAAGCACACAACGAAGGCTTGAATGCAACACAGATTGCACCGGTTTTCACCATAGAAAATCTTTATGCCATCACAATGTGAATGATATTACAATCACATAACACAAACGATGATGCAGTCCACACATAAGAAGGTTAAATCAGCAGTAATTAAGAACAGCACTGAGGGAACAGCAGCCTACACATTTGGGGAACTTTCTAACTTCACTGGTGACAAACAGTGGGTTCATCAGTAGCTGTAACATCCTTTTTGTTTCACCATGTGGTGTCTGGTATGTGCCTTTAGGGCATACCATGTTAGTAGTGTTCATTGTTTATCTGGAGACAGACAGACTGCGAACTGCTTGACCTAAGCAGGAGTGACCTGACCTTTGCCTTCTTATCTGGACACCGAAGGCAGTAGATGTTTATGTTAACATTCCTTTGCATTTAAATAAAGACACCAGATGTTGGGCTGAGTGGTCAAGAAGAGGATATAAGGTGACCACAGAGTGGGCTCTTGGAAAGACGGGGACAGAGACACGGCAGATTTGGCTGAGGGTTACGCTGTCTGTTCCTACAATTAGCTGAACGTCTTCCCAGGCCTCCATGGTGCCTGTTAGACAACTGACCTTTTTGCAATAAACCTATTTTTATGCACTAAGTCGTTGTCAGCGGAAGTTTCCTTTCATCAACTGCACATGATCATCATGAGAGAAGATACGACAACCACAAACCTGCTGATTTTACCTCATAGACACACAGGAGCTGCTGGTCTGCTGGTGCCTTGATCTGTTAGTTCATTTGTATTATTTTGTGACTTTGGTGTTTTAAAGGGTTCGTTCACATCGAACACAAAAAACAGTAACACAGGATGGAGGCAGTGGAAGACCAGCGACCAGTCCTGCGTTCTGGGAGGGCAAAAATACTGTTTAGTCAGTTGAATCTGGCGGCTTTGAAGAGAGCGCTATAATGATCATGTGTGGTTAAAGAAAAAGGATCTGACAGGTCTGTCTCTGTAGGGATCCTTTCCTTAACGTAGACAAAGAACTTTTAGTCAATGCACTTTCATTTAGATACCAAAATATGCACCAATAGGGTTTATTTGACCCTCTAATAATAAATGAGCCTTTAATGAGAAAAGAAACATTCAGTTTTCAGTTTAGAAAGGAGCCCATTCAGCTGTGCTCTTATTTTGGAGGCTGCAGTTTGTGCTGCTGTTGAGCTGCTCCAGAGACGTGTTTCTAATATTGACTCTGTTTTTATTGGTACACAGTGAGCTGGCATGGGCACCGTTACTATTGTGTTGTTGTGTCAGTTCAGATGAAACCAATATGATGCCTGATTCTTACAGCCAAGACAATGATTCTGCTGCTGCTTTTTGATTCATGGACCCAAACCCTCCAAACGTTTAGAGGCCTCAGTGAAGAGACCCTCCCCAACTGTTATTGATCTATTATATGAGCTTCACATTTAGCTGTTGATTTCACCTTCATCATTTCTACTGCATGAACAGTGACTCAGGACGTTTGAAGCCAACACTCACTAAACACTTGCTGACGTTTTCTTCAGTGGGTTTGTGTTTGCATCTCTTTGGGCCGGTCATTAAAGCAGCCCAAGAGCCCACTGATTTACACATATTCAGCTCTCTCCCTCCTTTTCAAGCTGGTCGCCTGAAGAGAGGTGAGAATGTGGCCTTTTTAAGCAGCTGATACCCATTTGTATGGAGTGTGGTTTTGTGTGGAGGAGACAAAGACATCAAGGTGTTCAGGGCCCTTACACTCAGTGTGATAATCCAGCCTGTGGGGGCCGGGAGACCTTTTAGGACGACGACACACCTATGGCCCATTAGCAGATGTCTGTGAACAAACTGTTTCACCATTTAAACAGTGACCAGTAGAGGCCGACTGCTTTGAGGCCCAGGGAGAAAGTCCCAGACTGTCTTTAACAATCTGACACATTCAGGAGTTGTTGAGTTTGGAGAAACTTGATGGAGGGAAACCACCAAACTAAACTTCATCTTCTGCCTGAAATCAAGGAGCCACTGATTCAAAGCGGCCTTAGCAACAGTAACTAAGGGGCGGGACTTAGAGAAAGGGCAGCTCACTCCCAAACGAGCCAATAAGAGCCCGCGAGACGACGTGACATCGCGAGACTACAAAGGCTCCGCGAGATCCAGCGGTGCTGCTTCGTCTGAGCCCGGAGAGTCTCCGAGGACAGAGTCCAGAGTCAGAGCAGGACTACACGGTCCAGCAGGAACCACGGAGACCTGCGGGACGATGGAGAAGCAGAAGCCGGAGCTCAGAAGACAAACAGGCTCGTCCTCTGATAGCACCGATGTTCAGGTCAGTGTTCATGACTTCAGCACGAGACCAAGACACGAGGAACAGGCTCAGGGGTCCGCGTGGCTTTCGTCTCTTTTCTTTGTCTTGATGGATTTCTGCATTTTCTCTGTGAGCGAGTGAACTCAGCAACAATAGAACAACAAATGTCCTCAGTCAAAGAACACTTTTTACTCCTTTTAGCGCTCTTTTACTTCCTTTTACAAATGAAACGTACTGACCAACATTTTGAGATCACAAGTGAAGCTGGCGCCAAAGAAAATGTGCTGCCGCCTGTTTGTCCGATAGAAGAACTCCAAAAGTTCATTCCAATGTGCGCAAATCAAAGGGGAGGCGTCCCAGAGCGGCTCCAGACTGGAGAGACTGGACACAGCAGAGTGGAAGTGATGTTTGTGAAATACAAGTTGAAAGTGAATGTTGAGAAATCCTCAAAGTGACTTTCAGACCACAGAAAGTCAGAGGGATTCAGCCCTGATGCTTTTGCCCCCAAGAGGCTACAAACAAACATCTGCTCACTGTCTCTTTGTCGCCGACATGGACACTAAACTGTCAGTGAGCCGTCAATCAAAGCGGATCTATTGTGCGTCATGTGATCATCTATTCTGATTGGCCTTCATAGAGACCATTGATCCGACTGTTAGGAACTAAAACTGGCCCATAATGATTGAGGACCAATTGATCAGATCATCCTTTCTGTAGAGGTCTGTGCCTCCCCAGGCTCCTGCAGTTGGTTGTCACAGCTGGTACTGCATTAGTCAGCCTGGACTCTGGGTTATGTTGCATAGACATGCACCAAATGTGATTCATGGTTCTAGATAGCTCGTTCCACCATGACGTCTCATTTACTCTCTTTTCTTTGTTGTGTGTCTGTTGCTATAGAAACGCAGAGGAAGAGATGGACCCACTTGTCACCGCTGTCAGCACTGTGACAAATCCTTCACAACACAAAATGATTTAAAGGTTCATCAGAGATTTCATTTGGGAGAGAAACTGCACAGCTGTGACCAGTGTGGGAAAACTTTCACTCAATCAGCTAGCTTAAGGAGACATCAACGCATTCACACTGGAGAGAAACCGTGTAGCTGTGACCAATGTGGGAAAACGTTCGCTCAATCAGCCCAATTAAGGAGCCATCAACGCATTCACACTGGAGAGAAACCGTGTAGCTGTGACCAGTGTGGGAAAACTTTCAGTCAGTCAGCTAACTTAAGGATCCATCAACGCATTCACACTGGAGAGAAACCGTATAGCTGTGACCAGTGTGGGAAAACTTTCACTCAATCAGCTCACTTAAGGAGACATCAACGCATTCACACTGGAGAGAAACCGTGTAGCTGTGACCAGTGTGGGAAAACGTTCGCTCGATCAGCTCACTTAAGGAGACATCAACGCATTCACACTGGAGAGAAACCGTTCTGGTGTGACCAATGTGGAAAGATTTTCGCTCGATCAACTCACTTAAGGAGCCATCAACGCATTCACACTGGAGAGAAACCATATAGCTGTGACCAATGTGGGAAAACTTTCACTCAATCAGCTCAATTAAGGAGCCATCAACGCATTCACACTGGAGAGAAACCGTATAGCTGTGACCAGTGTGGGAAAGCTTTCACTGTATCAACTACCTTAAGAATCCATCAACGCACTCATACTGGAGAGAAACCATTCTGGTGTGAGCAGTGTGGGAAAACTTTTGCTTCACAGAGTGGCCTTAGATCCCACCAAAACACTCACACTTCATTGTTTTGAACATTTTCCAGGGAATAGCCAGCTGTTTCCTCCTCCTCCCTGATATCTGTAACATCTACTGGCTCCCCGCGAGGATGCGTCCTCTCCCCTCTGTTGCACATACTGTACACCAACAGCTGCTGTAGCACATTTGAAAACCACCATATATTGAAATTTGCTGATGACACGGTCATACTGAGTCTGTTGAACAGTACAGAAACCTCTCATGGTCCTGTGGTGGATTATTTTCTAAAGTGGTGCCAGGGTTCGTTTTGTTAGAAACACACCCGCATTCTTTAATGGACAGCCCGAGATTATTCACATCATCGGCCGGAGGGTTCAGTCGGTCTCAGAAGCACCTTTAATTCAGATTCACAGGTGAAATACAATGCAATACAACTCTGGGGTTCAGGCAGCGCCGGGCTCATGACTGGTTCTGGTCAGAGGAGCTAAGAACTGGGTTTTCCAACAGATTTTAAAGGGCAGAGTATCACAATATGACACATAACCATTGTTTGATTGGACGCTAAGGTCCGTACGTCAGTCTCCACCAGCCGTCAGCGTTGTCTGCGTAGGCATGTATCTATCAGGAATATGTTTACAGAACAAGAACTCTCTGTTTCTTACAATCAAGATATTACATCTGCTTCTTAAAACACTAGAGGAGACACCAGTCTGTCAGGTCACACTGACCTGTACAACGTTTGAGAAACATATGAAACACTTTATGATTTAAAGTTCTAATTTACATTGAAGACATTTTGTTGCAACATTGGAGTCAATAGTTAACAGTTTTTATCTCTGAATGTATCAAAAACAAAGGACATGTGTATTGATTTTAGACGCTCGCAGCCCTCTCCTGACAGCACAGTGACTGATGGGCAGGATGTAGAAATTGTAGAGTCCTTTAAGTATTTAGGAACTATAATAGACAATAAACTGACATTAACACAATTTACAAGAAAAGTCAGCAGCGCCTATTTTGTCTAAGAAAACTCTCAAAATTCCAGGTTGATTCATCCAATTTATTCTATTGTTTCAAGTGTGCATGTATTTTATGTTATGTTTTGCTTCCACTGCTGCACAACCAATTGCCCCATTGGGGACAAATAAAGTCATTGATTGATTGAAAGTCCCAGACTGTCTTTAACAATCTGACACATTCAGGAGTTGTTGAGTTTGGAGAAACTTGATGGAGGGAAACCACCAAACTAAACTTCATCTGCTGCCTGAAATCAAGGAGCCACTGATTCAAAGCGGCCTTAGCAACAGTAACTAAGGGGCGGGACTTAGAGAAAGGGCAGCTCACTCCAAACGAGCCAATAAGAGCCCGCGAGAC
>NW_027255238.1:0-30203 GCF_042242105.1 Pempheris klunzingeri
TGCGGAATCGCCATCAATGAAATAAATTCGTGAGGTTATGAGATCTTTCAAAATATTTAAAACTTAAATAAGAAATTGTTCAATATAAACGATGATAAAAATACAAGGAGTGGTAAGCTTGAACTAAATTATGGAATTGTTTATCGTAGATTTGCTACTCCAGAAGAGGCAGTAAACAAATATATTTATCCGATGCATTAAGAAGAAAGCAGTAAAGATATTTGCATAATAATTATGGGCATATGAAAAGTTTTTAATCTTCAAAAAAAAACAGTTCTTTTGGTGCTGATACCAACAATTACGTTAAAATCATGTGACATACGCTATATGTTTAGTTATCAGCATTGAAAGCCAAATTTGAAATTCTTTAGTGCGGCAAAATTAGGATCCTAGGGAACAAATACAATGTTTATGTATTTGTGGTTTATTCTCTGAATGTATGCAAAAAAAAAATTCGCCGATGATTTAAAACTTACTAACTGTATAAAGAACAACGTTTTTGAGTTTTCAACAAAGAAAAAGCTCACTCACGCAATGCAACTAACTATAAAAGCAACGTTACACGTAAAATTGGAAAGATTTCAGATGTTAGAATAACAAAGATAAATGGTCACTATCCCTAAAAGCTAATGGTATCGTTGAAGGAATGAATGTTAAAGTAAAGAAATTGCTGAAGCCATTGATTACGGTGCATAATAGGATGAAATACTACCACTTTTGTTATATTAGGGAAATGCTACTAATAACACAACCATTTGAATACTATATTAATTCACTCAAGCAAGCAATCAAAGTGACCAAGAATACCTATTAACATAGATTCTACTACATAAAAATATACTCCTAAGAATTTTGTTAATAAATTACAAAGAATTTAGAAAATAAAACGTAGGTTAGCGAGAATTCACATACAGGATATGTAACAGGTTTATAATACAGAGAAATTTTCATAATAAATTACCGATTTCGTATGGCTTAGATGAGTCACAATAAAATGAGAGCTTGGATCGGTATAGCAAATGTCCACCTGAAAAAGGCATTCATCGAATGTGCGCGCGCAAGTTACCTAATATGGATTCTGGTTTTAAAATTTTCCTATCGAAAACAAACAAGGAAATGGTGTTCTATAAGAGCTACTTATACACAAAGCACCATTTAGGGTAGAATTCGCAAACTTAGGGATGTCGAATCAAGCAATGCCCTGCCAGATTAATGGCCTCAATCGATAAAATTGAAAATATTACGGTAAAAGGTGATTATAATCATTTCCTCTGTTAAAATGACATTTCAAAAAAAATACTTGTTAATAAAATAAAAGATTTTGCTGAAAACACCTTCTATGATACGATAATACGAATCAGTTTTATTCTATTGCGGCAAGCAAAATAAATGTTAGTGAGGTTCTTATTCTTAATAAAAAACCTATTTACAAAAAATATACAAAATTTGAGACGTCTCATAATTATTGTTGATAATAAGATGAATTTTCAAGAACTCAACATTAACACACTTTGCAACAAACCATTCTGTCTGTATGACTCCAGAATTCAAGTAAATCATAGAATTGTTGCTTTACAAATACTACAAATTTATGTCATCTTAAAAACTCCGAAATGTTGATTGCTGACGACACTTAATTTTTGCCTGAATGTATATAATTCTTACAATTATATACTTTTCATGGAAAAATATCCTCAAAAATATTCCCTCTCATATATATTCTTTTAATAAGAAAAAAGGAAGTTGATTGTTTGAAAGCATTCAATATCACAGTTGCAAAAATGTTGTTTAAAAACCCATCTAATACATTTTTATTGGCTTCAAAGTGGCCCACGTTTTTTGCTCAAAAAAAGCAACAAAATCTGAAATATTTTTTTTTTTCATTTCGGTAAAATTATTTGGATAAAGATCCAAAAATTTAGTTTTGGCAACTAATATTTCATAAACCGAAAATTCCGCCTGTTCATGAAATGTGTCACATTCGGGCATCTGTTCTAGTAGACTTTGTGGAGATTAAGTGTATGAAATTATTAGAAGGATCTCGTACTTTTACAGAAATGAATCTGGACCCTTTTTTCACTATTGTGATAAGGAATTTTCTTAAAAGATCAAAATCCCCAAAACGAAATTGGAGGGTGCACAGTCGAATGTTACAAAATATTCCACTAATATCAAATTTAGCTAAAGTGTTCAATAGACACTTTATGGGAAATTTGATCAATGCAATCTGGGACTGCCCTCATTTTTGGAAGTATGAAAAATACAATAAAGCAGTGTTGAAAACGATATAGAGTTCTCATTGGCAAATTTATCGAGAAATTTAAACTCTTTGTATCTACAAAAATTCAATTCAATTATAGATATCTGTTTAAATTATTTATCTTACTGTAATATGAATTTCTCAAAACTATTCACCAACCTCAACTTTTGGAAATTTGATTAAATATCACATCTATATTACTATTTATCGTAAAACCTCAATCCAACTTAAAATTACTACATGCTCTGTGCGTGCAAATTTACGCCCTTTGTATTACAGGGGGAATTTTTATAATAAACTGGCGACCTTGTATGGCTTAGATGAGTCACAATAAAATCAATCCTTGAGTCATTATGGTCTGAAGCTTATAAGTACTAATAATGATAAGCTCAAACAATTACCAGCTAGATATTGTAGTCAATAAAGCTGTGATGAATAAAAAAAATAGATTAAAATAAACCATCCAAGAGAGTTTTATTCGCCCAAAGTAAACGAATAAATAATTATGATATATATTCCTGTAATACTTTCCTGGATCAACGTCCCTATTTCCGATAACTATGAATTCATGAAACACAGAAGAAATATAAATAATTCTGGTGTTACTTATGGACATAATACTAAAGCTGAGTTCCCTAATGTGCATGATGAATCCTAAAATAATGATGTTTTTAAGAATAAAAAAATCTAGAAGGCAGCCTTTTTATTATTCTTTTGCTAAGAAGAAGAATTGTCAAGACTTTTGGATGTCCGAGCAAATGATTATAAAATATTATTGTTAGTAGTATATACATTGCGTTTTTATCAGCACGTAAAGTTGAAAGATATATATATTAATTAGTATATACCTTCAAAAAAAAGAAGAGAATATTTTTTAGAACATCTATGTCTTCCATGTATATATTTTTCTTGTAATTCGATATCGCTGCCATTTAGTCGAAAGATCACGAGGATAGTTGAATTCATGCATATATACTGCATTTTAACCAGTGAACTACTAAGTGGTAAAGTATTATTATTTCGTTAGTTAGTTAGTTCATCTCCAAATTTATAATCGTTTCAATTATGGAGAGTGGTAACACGATACAAGTTTACAATCCATTAAATACTAAGAAAATGCCCATAATATCATTATCTAAAATAAAAACAACACTAAAATTATTAAATAGAAACTATTTTTGATATACTTTTCACTTAACTGAAGAAAAAATATTTGAATAACAATTATTAGGCTATATACACAATAAACAGATATGGTTTAAATCAAAATTTAAGTCATGATATGAGAGTTCATTTACTTGATATTAAAAAAACAAATAAATATTTCAAGTCGATAAAAAACTCCATAGTTTAGATTTTAGAAGTAATTTATAGCTTTTGATACGGAATTAGAAAGTTCTGCTTAGACTTCATGAATAGCTTACTCGGATAGATAAAAAATTATGTTTTTCACCTAAACATATATCTTATAAGTTAATATCATATAATAGTATTAAGAATGATCCCAGTTGATGCCTAGATTACCAAGTATAGACATTTTATGATTTTTAGATTTTCAAAAAAAAGAATCTAATTAATATTGCACCAAAAATATTAATATATTTTTAACATTGAAATCAACAAAATTCTAATTGTAAAAAATTCGATTTATGTTAAAAAGCAAATAATTTATTATGTAAAATCGTTATATTAAAATTTTAATTTTTGAAGGTATCATAACTAAAACACACATATAAGAGTTATATTTTTAATTAATATATTCCGTGTTTAATATAAAAATGTCTAAACAACTCAAGATCAGGAAGATAGGTTACTTAACTCAATTCAGCTCTGCATTATCATCTAAATGTGAAACTTTGCTAATAAATTGTTGGAATGTCTACACTCATTTTATATTAAAAAGTTAATAATAATTAATACAATATATATTACTAAGTTTATCATAATATAAATAAAATAAAATAACGATAAATTACATTGAACAGTAAACATCAAATAATTAATTTCGGAGTTATTCGGAACCTGTAGGAATTTCAAGCAATCTACTATTTGTTTTTGCATTCCTCTTCATTTTTTATACATATATAATAGTTTTTAACAGAAAATAAATTATTTATACAAATAATTATCGTGGAAGATTTGAACAAAAAATTTTTACTTAAAGATCTTAATATTACAACAAATTTCAAAAAATTATTCTACAAGAATACCCAGGTTGGTAAAGTGGAATAAGTTTATTCAAATTAAACTGAGTGATAACTTGTAAAATCAAAATATTACACATTATTTGGATAAAAAAGAATATATATATAATTAAAAATGGTATACTATTATGATTATTATTTATTATAGACTAATTTGTTATTATTTAAATAGATTGCATTTTACATTATTAGTTTTATTGGTATTTTAATGGCTGCTCTTTTTAATGTTTACAGTTTATGTAAATCTTTATATATTTGAAAATATATGTTTTTAACATTTATTTTTCTTAGGTTGTGGTATTTTCTATTTATCTGAATATTTTGAATCTTATAGTTCTACTGCATTGAAAATTATAAATTTTTCCCTAATTGTAAGTCATATTTAGCTATGGATTAAATATTAGTGTTTCTATGACAATTCCCGCCTATTTTTTTTTACATTTTAGGTTACATCTCTTCTATCTTCATTACTGCTATTTACTGGTGATATTAATATATTCCTATTCATATCGATTTTATTTTCCAATGTATGTTTCAAGATGTGTTTAAAAAATTTCCCAAATATTATTCTATTATCACCAACATTTATAGCAGCATGGTGTAAATATAATGACAATTTTCATTATAGTTATATATATTATATTTAAGGTGGAGTATTCGTTAGTCATTTTATTGCAGTAGGTATACTTCCGAGTCATGTGGAATCGGCTCTTTGGGTATAACTATGAAAAATTATTATTTTTAGAAATTTTGTATTATTTGATTTTTAGATTATAGGATTTTGTTCAATAATATTGTGGTTTGTTCCAATCTCTATTGTTTGTGCATTACCTAGTAGTGATTTCATTCTTCCATTTATTGGTAAAAAATCCTTATGAACAAACAGCGAATTTTATCATGTGAAAGGTTTCACATATTTTTATAATAAATATTTTAAAAAATATTTACTAACAGATAAAGAATTCTGTTCTTATATACATATATATTATAAAATACTTTTGATATGTGAATTTTTATGTTTTTTTTGTTTTTATATATTATGTTGCATATAACCTATATTCCATGTATATATAATAATAATTTTTTATTTATGCAGTAAATTTACTTGATATTTATAATTAAATTATACAGAATTTTTTAAAATTTAGATGGTTAGAAATAATTAATGTACAGAAGACTATTTTTAAGAATAAAAAATACATTAATATTCTATTTCGTGCGTATAAAATTGCTTGTTTAAAGTAATTATGATATAAATAATATTAAGGGTTGTTGGAGGCGTCCAGATGGTTCAGAAAGCTGCTAGCACTGGTTAATACACCAGTTGTGGATTTAATCCTTTAGGATCTTCTAGAATAAATAATGTTTATATAATAGCGTGAACCGAGAGATTACGGTTTTTGTTATCGTTATTAGTGTTGTATATATTATAACATGAGTTTTCTTACCAGCCCTAACAAGGACTATAGAAATAATAATTTAAATTTCTCTTTTTTTTATAAATTAAAATGATAAATTATATAATCGTTTAATCTAATTGATGTAAAATGATAAATTGTATAATCGTTCAATCTGATAGATATAAAATGATAAATTATATAATCGTTCAATCTGATAGATACAAAATGATAAGTTATATAATCGTTCAATCCCGGGCATGCTAGTCCGTCTCTTTTTTTTTTCACTCTATCTAAATTTATATATATTATATATATATACAAACATATTCCACATTTCTATTTGTTTATTTGCAAGGTCAAACTTTACGTGCAGCTTATTTTAATTTGAAATTTATTTTTGTATATATTTGCTCGGTCTAATTCTCTAGGCGTCGCAACTATTCGACTAATCCTTATTCGCATTACAAGGTACTGGAGTAATAATCTACACTAGTGTAGGAATTTAAAAAAAGTAAAAATTGTCTTTTTATGACTTGAAATACTCCTATTCATTTATCTGGTTTAAGTTACATGGGTAAAAACTGCACTAGAAAGATAGTTATTTACCTATTTGACTGAATCATCACCAGATTCTATCCTTCCATCTACCAGAATACTATATAATTTTTCAAAAAAACATTTTATTATTTTTTCATTATTTCATATAAGGAATATAAAAAAATCCACCCGCAACCGTTCCACTGACAAGAACTAGCTTTTCAATAATGAGACATTTGTCCACTTCAATAAAATATATTCAAATATTTCTCAGAAAAACGTCAGACATCCATGTAGTAACAAAATATCTTAATGTGTACACAAAATTTTCCCATTATATTATTTATTCGATTTGAAATTTTATACACCTGCGTGTTAATTGTAGTCCAAAAAGATTTTCTGCAGATTCTGAATTAGTTTTAAAGAATCGCTTTTTGTATGTGATGCTTACGCATCAAAATATTATTCTCGCACGATTTCAAGGATAGTTATCCCCTGGGGGAGTTTTTAAATATTATCATCAAATATACATAAGGTATAGTTAACAACGATGATTTTACACGCCTATTTATACTATTTCACATATTTTTGTACCAAGTTGAACCAAATTAGACCATTAATTATTAGTGTAATAAAAAATCTATTTATCATCATAAATCAAGAAAAAATATATATAATTTATGCTAAGCATATTTATCTACAAAATAGTGTGCTCTTTACTGAAGGAATACACAAGTATTTAATCCTATTATGTGCGTAGTGTTAATTATGATGGACTGGTAATAGCGGTTGCAACGAGCAAGCTTGCATGAAACACTTATAGTGGACCGCGTGCACTATTTGGATTCGCCTTGTGATATTAAATATATCAAAGTCATGAGTATCTACCAGAAGAAACTATTGTTAAACACTGTGCTTAACTACAGACAGAGTCTTACCAGCAATTGATGTACTACTATTCGCCTTCTAGGTTTTACTACTACATGTAGGGTGACTAAAGGTGGGAATGCTTATAATAAGAATTTATTTAACTTTTAAAAGACTAAATTTCTAGTAATTGAAGGATTAAGCATGTGCACACTGGCACGATATATGGTCAAACTAGCAGAATTAATTAATGCAAAAATATCGTGCTCTTCCAATGTTTTTTTGAGTTCTTACTAACCACTCTTACGATAAATGCGGAATGAATTAGTGTAAATATTAAGGTCCGAATTGGTACTTAAACTAGAAACGACTACTTTTTTGTTTATGATAATAAATCCCCTACGTTCTTTTATAGGATGTGAAACTCAACTATGTCTTTCTTTTTTTTTAATGTTACAGCACTCAAGTCGAGTTGTTCTACCATCAACTGTGCTTTATCATATTTCAGTGTGGAATTTCAATCAGGAAAACATAATCCCAATGTTACTTTAATGTGCCAACATAGGCCTTGCATTTATTGCTTTGGCCCTAGTGGGATCTTTCTCTCAAGACCTGTTATTTACTGTAAGAATGTTGTAAAATTAATATTATGTTGTAAAATTAATAATATGTTTATTAATCGTGGAAAGAATATTTAGTTTAAATCAATTGCTGACGTAAGTGCACGAGATGAATCTAACTGTGGTTCATATGACATGTAAAAATGATTTTTTTTTCTGAATATATTTCTATAGCTTATTTCGTCATATTGGCAGAAATTTCGTAATCAAACGAAAACTCCATTTAAAAACTATATTTGAAGTGATAATTCTACAGTAACAACAATGAAAGAGGATGTTATATAGCTGAAATCAACAATTTGTAAGCGAACCTTTATGAATTTGAAATTTACACTTGGAAAATAATTTTCTGTTATTTGATACAATAACATATGTTAAGAATTACAAAAAAGGGCTCAAATTAACGAAAAATTCCAACTAGGTTGAATTTAATATAATAGACTATTCTTAAATGAAATAAAAAAAACAATATGTTCATATGAGCAGATGGAAAAATATGACAGAATCATTTTTGGTGCTAACATTGATTAAGTTCAGATTCGGCTTTGTGTCATAGAAAAGAAGATGAAAGTGATTTATGATCCATTAAAATGGAGAATGCAGCTGATTGTAAAATAATCTAGTCATGCGGGTGAGTATTTTAAATAAATTTAAACACGATTTTAGTACTATCATAACGCTTTATGGGTGTTTAATTGGATTTATTGTTATTGATTTTTAATAATAAATGATTTAGAATTAAACGTTGATGAGGAAATACAGAAGTATTAGAAAAAATCAGCTTAACGAGTTATTTTTATCTAATTCGTTCCCAAAAGAAAATACTATTTTTGAAGCTTACTAACTGAACGACAATGAAATAATGATCTAAAAGTTAAAACATATATTTTTTCGGTTTATGATTCACCCCTTTTCAACTAAAAATAAATACTAGGTCTCGCTTTTTTCACTTAAGAGACAAAACCCCCCGCGTAGCTTATTGGGCTACAAAGTTTAAGTTGCTCATAATTTCTTCATTTAAAGTTGAGCATCTCATCAGAGCTAATAATAATAATATATCTACACATCGGCTCCGACTTATGATTCTGGTATAGTGTAGGAGCCAACTAATTAATTTTCATCGTTCTAGGGCAACTAACACTCTTAGCCTATACATCTATTGGACGTTGATTCTATAGGAATTAACTCTCGCGCCCTAAAACATCAGCACTCAATTTCTCCACCTTACTACGAGCATAAAGTATAATTTTTTATAGAAATATGTAATTAACATATAGTTTCATACTATATTCGGATTAAGGGATACGGTGGAACACATAGTTCATACTATATTCAGATTAAGGGATACGGTGGGAGCCACCTGCTTCTAACCCTACACAGCGAGGTCATCGAGCCGAGTCTATACCAATAGGCCACCTGTCAGTAATATATTAGGTTTCACCAGACCCTCGATTTCAGCCATCTACTCATTTTCGTGTTTGTACTGTGACCTATTAATGATTGATGTAGTTACGCTAATATGCATGCCCAACGATGAAAGAAGACTTGATGATAGCTTATGACATTAGTGATATTTATTAGTGTTATTTTAACTCCGCAAGAGAAACGGTAATTCTGTTCGTTCGTATTACCAAATCCTTAATAAGTAGAAACACCACTGCAGTTACATGTAATAAATTATGGATCATGATAGTAGTTGAAGAAGGGCTAAAATTTTAGCTTTCGTAAAATTTTGTGATAAGCTATAGATTTGAGGAAGTAAAAATTTGAATTTTCTAGAAAACTATAGTATATACAATAGACATAATTAACATTAACTAAATCAGGTGAGACGTGCATGGTATAAAACATGATTCAAGAAAACTCTTGTAGGTTAAGCTACTGCGAAATATAAGTCATGACTTTTGTCTTTTGAACAAAATACATTAATAAATCCGATTAGAAAATAAAAAAGAAGATTACATTTTATACAATCCATGAATCATAAGTTATTATTATAAGATGTAAGCTACACTTTATCGATATCTTAGGAATATGCATGGCAAAATTAAAAAAGTTAAAACAGAACACTACATCTACGAATTTGATGTTTTTAATTATATCTAAATTGCTACAGTCTTTAACTTTCTAAAAAAATTATAACCAAGTATTTTAGCTATCAATAGTCATGATAGCGCATTATAATGTCACTGCACTACAGCATGCGAGAGATTTTTCGAAGCTCTCATAAAGATCTATTGAATGTGGATCTCATTAGAAAAATCCATGAATAAGTAAGAACTAGATTACATCCGTTAAAAACGATCGAAATATTTTAAGGCTTTAACTAGAACTTCACAGTCTTGGATGTACAAACTTTTAAATGGAATAACCATTACTCTCTCTAAAAACACCGTACTTTATAGCATAGAATAGATTTTACATTCAGTAGCAATCGCGATCAGTTGTTACAGAATGTACAATTGCCGTCATAATCTGAATTGCAAATTTTACAGCTATTTCTTTGTCTACATAGTGAATACAAAATTTAAAAAACATTCTCCTTTTAAGTACAAGTTATCTATTGAATTATATATATATATAATGTTAGCGGAAAATAGGTTAAAAAACAAAATCGTCGATCAAAAATACAATAATGACGTCGAATTACCTTTTTAATAATTATTACAGCACCTATTAATATACTACTGGCATAATGAAATTTGGCTATAAGGGAAGTCTCATATCACGAGGACGCGGGTATTCCATATGGACTGTACCGTTTTTACAAAAATAATTCAGGTAAACTAAATAATTTGATCCTAAAAACAATGCATGGAGGAAAAGACTTTTGACGAAATTCAAACACTCCATCAACAATAATCGGTGCTTCTCTTGACATGCTTCTTAGCATCTACACTCTTGTAAATCTCGATTGTCTGAATTTTGAAAATTTTTATTACTTGAAAAATTATAATGAAGAAATATATTTTGATCGAAAATTTGATCTTTAAAAATGGAGAAAATTTCCACGTTAGAAGAATTCATAAAAATTCTGCTCTTTCGATAATTTTTAATTGCATAAAGCATCCAATTAAATTTATTTTTAATATAAATGATAAACTGAAATTCGAAACTACACATTAACCATGATAATACCGAACAATGTATTATAATCGGTCATATAAATAAATTAATTTTTCACAAGTCTTATATAAAGGCCTAATGAAAAATCATAAACAAAAAATAAAAAGCAAGCATATTAATTTAAGAGTCAAGGCGATAACATAGCCTTAGAAAACTTCTGTTGCCGAGTATTACCGAAGGAATTGATCATCAATCAAAAATATTGTATAACAAAGTAGTCTATGTTATATATTACTTAAATAAAAATAATCAGTTTAGTAGATGTCAGTAATGAGCATGCAAGGAAAGGCCTAGACTTTTAACATTTAATGCAATTAAAAAACTAATCTGAATTAGAACATTATATATTTGTTTGAAAATTCAAAATATTTAACAAGTGTATTCTATGCTTATGAACTCCATAAATCTTTATGATCTACCCATGTTAAGTAAATAATTGAGTGTAGAAAAACATACAAGAAAAATAGAAAAAGGAACTCAGTTGAAGTGAACTATGTGTTAAATATGAAATTGTTGCGAAACGAGAATCTAGTTTTGTATGTTTTTGGCCTGAAGGACACTGTTAGAATTGCTACATATTCTACAGAAAAGAATTTGATACATTTAAATGACGCCAATGTTAGGGTATCCGACGAAACCGAATTAATGCAAAATGAGTTCGTTACAGCTTTACATCATCAATTGGAATGTATTAAATAACGATTTGTTGCTATTATACATATACGGCGTGACATGTGAATAAATTTTCATAACACATACGTAAGGGGAAACACATAGTAAACGTCTACTTTATTGTAATGAGAGACCGACGAAGATTTTTTTCGGTCACGAAAAAACCAATCAAGATCTCAAAGAAAACAAACTTATGAAATCTATAAGGTACAGGTTCTAATTTTCCAGTAGATTAAGATACTAAAAATATTTTTATTGTCTATAACTTTATTTCTTCATTAAAAAATAAGTATCACGTTTAAAATTTTGATGACACGATGTTTCATATTTTAGTAAAAATTAATCTAATGATAGAATACCCAAAAATTAAAAGAAAATCGTTTAGGAATAACCATAAAAACAACACGAAATATGTAACGATGATGTTGAAAGACTCTACCTGAAATAGAGCGAAACTTAATTGATCTATCACTGAAAATAAGTCACATTACAGCAAAATTTATGATATAATTATATCAAATAACCATTTTGATTTAGAAGACTAATAAATTAAATGAATATTGAGATTTCTATATTGATAAAATTTATGCAATTACGAAAAAATTAAGAATAATATATAAAGAAGAGTTTAAGTCAAAATTACTAAATTCAACATATTAACTTTTATGATAATTCGTTTAATTATAACTAAATGAAATTTACATATTATGATACAAAGTAAACAATAATTTTTTAACTGGATTTGATGGGTATTTTAGTTCAATAATGTCGACTAAAGTATATATTAAAATAACAAAATTATATATATATTTAATAACTTTTTATGATAAATATTATTTGGAGATACAAATAAATCAAAGACTCACTTCAATTGGATATGTTTGTTGATAATAAAATTACTTTTATGATCTAGATCACATTTAGTAACAAACAATAGAAATATTTAAATAGTCTTTCATTTATATTCTTTAAAAGATTTTATATTAGTTTGTTGTCAGTTAACAGATTTCAATAAGAATTTTATACAAAAAATCTTAGTTTTTACAAATTTTAAAATTATATCTGGAGGTTTAGAAAATAATGTTGATTTCATATTTAAAAAATTAAAATAAGGATGGATAATTAATAAAAAATTTATTATAATTAATGAGTTAGCTTATAATAGTAACCTAATGTTGGTGTGATGTAAGATAGTACATTAAATATAGAAAATGGAGATAACAGGAAATTCTATACAAAATGACTTTGTATAATTCTGGAATATGGACTTTGGCTCTTAATATAAAGAAACTTTTAAATAATTACACAAGGTTCAACTAAATTTAAATATTATTAATCTATGAGACCAAATAAATGCTCTCTTTTGATTTTTAAAAAACATGATAAGAATAAGAAACGACTCAATATAGAAACGTTCATGAAAAAAACAACTATATAAACTGACTCATAATTTTATTTAATTTTTTAGATTTTTTAATTAACACATCTAAAATAAAATAGATAATATTCATTCAAAATAATATGTATATTTTATGCTAATATATGATTGACAGCATTAAGTCCCTTTCTGACATATAGATACAACTCTTCCCTGTTTTAATTGAAAAAAAACTTGTAAATTCTAAAAAAAAATATTCCATATAATTCATTAAATAAAATAAAAAGCCACCTGACGTAGAACCAATGATGACAAAATATATATAAAGAGGAATGAACAATCTGTTAAATCATTTCCTTCAAGAGTTCTATGAGTTAAACTACTTATAATTGTTATAGGAACAAAAGGTAATTTAGCAACAACTAGCCCAGAATACCTAAAATTTTAACATAGACATTATTTAGAATTATAGTATAATTTGACTACTTTCTCATAAGATATCCCAAAGAACTAGTTGTACATAAACCCATAACAAATAGTGTACGTACTCTTGTCTATATGAAAATTATAAAAGATCATCTGTGTTTGGGTTCAATCATAGATCTGTCATTACTTGTAGTAAGTTCATGTTAATATCTTTAATAATTTGCAGATATTGTTCTATGGGAAAAAAAATTATTAAAATATAAAAAAATTTTTACCTGCTTGTTCACTTTGTTTTAATGTTATTGAAACAGATTCAAACCGTAATTTATACACTTTTAATAATTTAAAAACAAATTGAAAAAGGAAATTAAATACATTTTTTGCTGACATTTAATAATTGTTCCTGATATGTTATATAGCGATCGGTTCTGTATACGAAAATCCAAGTAAAAACTATAAATAGGTCAATAATTTGTTAATTATAACAGTCAATATTCGATATAATGTTAATCTAATCACATTTTATCGATAAGAAATATACTTTCGCTAATTGTTGTTGACAAAATACCTAAAATTATTGCGACAAATAAATCGACAAGATCCATTTCAATTATTAATGTGAACGACGAACAGTCCCGAGTAAACAAAAACGAGCGTTCTGTACTTAACGTACACTAATACGTTAGGTAGAATGTTGTCTAAAAATGGACTGCTGAAATATAGTAATATTTTTACAAAGGTGAAATTAACAAGAGACTATACTTATACATATAAACCACAATTGAAATGTCCACATTGTTATTATAAATATAGTAAGGAAAGATGGAGGGTTCATTGCTTGGCTACAAATGAACATAAACAATCACAGAAAAAACCACTACCAAGTAAAGAAGATCGTTTTCATATTATGAATTTAAGGCCTGTGGACAAGTATATCAAAGAACATGTTAATAAAAAGAAAGAATTTGTTCCTCAGCCTTATAAAAGTTCCAAATAAGTATATTTAATTTAATTTAAATTTTATGTTTTTTGTTGTTAATGAATTTGGAATTATATATATTTTATATGCGTAATAATTAAAAATAATTTTGCGATATCACAAAACCCAATGGCTACGTCGCGCATGCTTATTGGTTTTTCAAATAGCGCAACAAAAAATTATTTAATCAGAATTCTAAGAATATAGTCTTGCAATTAGTTAAAAGTATGTCATTTCATTTCATATCATGAAATGAAATGTAGTTGAAACAATTTTTTTATGAATAGTTACTTTTTTTAAATAGGTAAAGATTTCTAAGTTATCTGCCATACTACATTTGATATTGTTCTGTACTTCAGTTTGATTTATTCTTAATTTTTTTAAGAAAGTGGATATTTTATGATGGTATTGCTAAAATTTTCGAAAAAATAGCGAATAAAAGCCTCCGCAGAATTTGAGATCAAAGAAATATTATTTATGACTTGCTCATATGCGTTCTAAACTTCGATTTAATATTTCAAAATATTTAAAAAAAAATATGACAAGTTGATATTTTTTTCAAGTTGGGATATTTTTTTGTGTACTCGATTGTCGACAGATTCAAAAAAAGTTATGCGTTTCATATAAAATCGAAATTAGCCGTTATTTTTGCTTGGCACTTAGTAGTGATTTTCTCCAAGTGTTATGGCTAAAGTGAGGCAAATCCAAAATCTATAACTATATTAAGCGGAAAGGTTGGTATGCATTTTTCTACGGTGAAATTGATTGCTCTAAAGTGGTCATATTCTTTTTTTAGAATATAGACAATAATATGACTTTCGAAGCAACACTTGCATATGGAAAATGTAGTTGATAAAAATCTTTATCACAAACTTATAGTTTAATTAGCAATGAAAATTTAAGATTTTTTTAGGTAGTAGAGATTTTTTTATGCTTTAAGGACAACAGTCTTATCATCAGCTTCATTTCTAGTATAAAAAAAAATTTTTGTTAGGAAGAGTAGTGGTGTGAAGTTCGTCTAAATTTCTTGATTTTCCCAAAGTGATCGATTTTCTCGTTCGAATATTTTGAATGTTTTAATAAATGTATTTTTTATCAAAATTGGCAACTTGAATGATTTAGTATCACATATTGAAACAGAATATACTTGGTAAGATTCATGTGTACTTTTCTATAAGCCAGACTTTTTATCCTTAAAGTAAAAAAAGTGTTAGATATGTCATTTTCAGATAAAAATGATTTTGGTTATTTCAATTTTTTCAGACACTGTTGTCATTAGTTTCTCTAAATAATACTTGTTTTGGTATCTCCAATAATTTCCCCTCATTGTATTGTGAAAAGGCTCATAGATGTCTTATTGGTATAGGCTAGTACTCATAGAGCTCTTTGACACGAGTTCGAGGCCAAGAGCCGCCAACTGTTTCCGGTCTTTCGTATTTCTTAATCCTAACTTAGTACAAGCGTTTTTGTAATTGCATGTTTCGATAAAAAGTTATAGTTCTTGCTAGTAATGGGGGTGGAATCGAGTGTTAATGCATTATGAGTAAATTCCGGCCACAATTGAGGTGATTATTACAAAGCCAACATACAATAGATGGATAGTATAGGAGTTACCGTCGACTAAGACGAGGATGTTTAGCAGGTTAAACTCCCGCAGAATAATAACTAGGATCTGCTGTATGATGCATGAATCATGATGATTAACTCTGAAGCGGTGTCCAAAGTGGTAAATGAAGTAAATCTAACCAACTTAAACTTCGTAGATTAATAAGCTGCGCCAAAGATTTAACATTGTAACTAAAAAAGGTGATATTCGATAAATTGATTCATTAAAGACAGTAAATACTTAAATAAATGATTCTTAAAACCATAAACTATCATTATAGATAAGAGAGCGGACATTATTTTATGTTTGAAATTTTTTATTTTCAATCACTTTGATTTATATAAGAATCTAATTGATCTTAGTATTCAATTCCAAATATATAAAAACATTTTAGTAGTTGTTCGAATAAATAATATACTTTTGGTCATGGTTATGCTGAGAATCCAGCAGTAGGATAAAATAGAGCAACAATACACTATCTTAAAATTCGCCTTGAAAAGATGATTCAAATATATACCATGTAACTAAAAGGATACCATTAACTCAAAAGTTGTTTAGGACAAAAGCTCCACTTATAAAAGATAAATATGATTGTTAGTTTTAATTAGAAAAAATAAATATTAATGCTTAAAATTAAAATCATTTTAACATAAATTGCATAAGATTAAAGTAAAAAGTGTAGACTACAAACAAAATAGTAACTAAACAAAAAATAGTTTGACTTGTTGGGCAGTTTAAGTAACTAGTGGAATATTAAAAAATAATTTTACTGCTAGGCACCTTGTTCATGTAAATAAACAAAAAATTAACATATTTAATGAAATATAATAGTTTACATACGCAAAAAATTAAAACATATTCATAAACTAAACACGTGATAACAGAAGTAAATAATAATTTAGCATTAAACAATAGGTATTATATCATCAAGATTTTGATTCTTAAATCTATGGACAGTTTTACGTTCAATAAGACGTTTTCTATCACCATTCATATATAGTTTAACGATTTCAACATTGCTAGGATGGATGTTAATTGGTACTTGGTTGCCATTACTTTTATCACGAGTCAGTCTCTCAACATTAATCACATATTGAGATCTTCTAACATCTAAAACTTTCATTGGTTGTATCTGGCTCTTAAAACGTCCTCTCTTGATGATAACTTCGTCATTTTTACGGATTGGTATTGACCGTAAGCCAAATTTTCTTTTCAAATTTTTCGATAACGCAGCACTCATAATGACTCTTCTTTCATGAGATGGAGCATTAAAATGTGCTTTTCTACTCTTTCTTCTTGAGCTACTGACACAAGGATTGTACTTCATCTTGCAACCCAACGTGAGTCTATCGGGAAACTTCGGTTATTTGTCATACTATAATCTTTTATATTTGCTTCATAACTATTAAATATTCTCTTTGGCAAAAATTTTCGATATACTCTAAATAATTAAATATATGCTTATGGATCAGCTAATGTTGTAAATATATTGCATAATTGTGTGCGTGCGCATTATTTTTTCATATATTTAATTTTTTTAAAGTTTTAGAAAAAATATTTTATCGTGAATTATTGAGATTTCATATTTTATTAAAATGGTGATGTTGCATAATATAAATTTTATTTCAGTAAAATAAAAGATTAGTTATTATTCCATGGATTAATTAGAAGCTAAATTACTTTAGTTTTTCTTGATAAAAATTTATTTCATCAGTTATAAATCCTTTCTAATAAAAAAAATTATTTCAAAACAACCTACGTCTACTTTGTTTATTGAACTATTAATTTTTTTTTTGAAACATGTAAGACTGCGTGGACATTGCCTACCTCAAATAATCAACAATTCTCAATTTGTGTATAGTAATGTATTACATGACTGGTAAAGTATTTATATTTTGTTTCAAAGTATATTATAATTAGTATAAATTATGTGGTAATGACTTCTTGTAAATTTTGAATGCTGAAATTGTAGATAGACTTACACTCGTTTCTCAGAATAGTCTTGGAATTAAAAATACAATAAATATTTATTAAATTTGCAAAAAATATTTGCAGAGAATATAAACTTTGTATAATGTTCATCAAAGTATAAATCGAATCAATTTAATATTGTTTGGGATGTGCATTTCAAAGGATGATTCTAAATAATTAATTCCTTATATGAATAATGAGCCATTAAAACGAAAAATACTAATAGAAGTTATATAAATGCGTGTGAAGTAGACTTAATAAATTGAAATTCCTCATATTACAGATTATTAATGTTTTAATATAGAAATAAACTTGGTAATACTGATTAGATCGTTCACAGTGATTTAAAAACTAATTCTCTAGTATATATAATATTTTCGGAATATTTTATAGAAGTTAAATGTGCTTTATCAGATATTTTGCAAATAAAATGAAGGAAAACGCATATAAAATATATTTTTGTAATTGATTTATTATTGTGAATGCTCAAACTATAGAAAATTGTATATAATGCGTTTCAATTAAAAATATTTGGTGGCAACACATCAAATATGTTATTCTATTTAAGCTTTATTTCACCCTTATTAAAATAGTATATTGATGGTCATATAAAGATGCAATCAGAAAATGTTTATAACAAATTTCTACGACGTTGATGATAAATTATTTGAATTATGCAATTCATTTTTAGTTTATAATTATAATTAAAAAATTATTCAACTATTTATATGGTAATAATATTTTTAAAATATAGGAAGGAATTCGCACTTGATGGAAAACTTTAGTTTGCAAAGCAAAAGATCCTCCAAATACAATATAATCAAAAATTGAGATGTAATTATAAATTTTGCAAAAAAACTATTTGTATAAGAATAATGCCATATTTACATCATCGAATCTTCTTCAAAATAGAATAATAAGATTTGATTAACATTTATATATGACGAATTAGTAAATCGCCCTGCCCATTTATTATTAGGTACACAAATTTTTTTTAGTTACGAAGTTAAACCTCTGGCGCAGCTTATAGGGTTGTGAAGTCCAAGTTCGTCAGACTTGCTTTATTAAACGCTGTAGGCACCGCAGCGGAGTTTTTTCGATCATAATCCAACCACACGACATTACACACCGGTTTCGACTTAAAATTCTGCGGTAGTGTGGAAATTTAACCCACTAAGGATTCAAGTTTTGGCGCGTCCGCCATCCCTACCCTATCCGTCTGTTGGACGTTGGATCTATGGGGATCACCTCAACATAGGCAGGAATTTACTATCGTACCCTAGTGCATCAGCACTTGATTTCACCCTCCCATCAGGCTTCCTCCCACCACTAGCATGTACTATAATTTTTTATAGAAACATTCCATTGCTATATTGTTCCTACTAACTTCAGATTAAGGGATACAATTGACCGGAAACAGTGGCCGGCACCTGGACTCAAACCCGTGACCTCAGGGTCAGCGAGCTAAGCGTTCTGTCGGCCTATTTGGAGCACAAATGCTCATACAAGTTTACGAGTATAATTGTGAAAATATCGATCATCACCATTTTATAATCAGCAAAAAAAAGACTTTATGCTTGAAAATATTGTTAATGGACTCTCAACCAATAGAAGCTATTTGTTGCTTCAGAACTCATACTAAAATATTATTTGCCGAAGTAGAGGAAAGTAAATTTTAAAATGGGAATACAACTATGACAGGAGGGTGATAGCACATTAAGTGTTTGTAGTATATTGTAGTTTTCACACTGAAAAGAAGGGAGCAGAATAAAAATAATGAAAAGAAGAAAATAAAACAATATACAGTGGCTTAATTTTACCGCTTTTATAGTGTAGAGGATGTAACTAGCGTTAGCCGCTTTGTGGTAAGATACTTATAAACATTAGTATTTTGGTGATATTTCTTTTAGTATGAAGTTTTAAAACAATTAGGTTCTAGCTAATTTTAGAAAATTATGTTATTGATAGTTTAGTGGTGACGAAGTCAATAGATCATTATCTCTAAGGTAAAAGTAATTATTGCCGATATTGAGCAAGTAAAGTCGTATATAACAGTGTTTTGAGGCATTAAACGAGAAACACAAAATATATTTTTTCATATTTTTGAAACGAGGAGATAATGAAACACCCATTCCAATAATTTAGGAGCAAGTTTAATTGCATTTTACGTTATAATTTATTTTTAGCAATGATTACATATGCTACCAGCATTTATCTGACTCTACATACTCTTGGTTATTCTCAACAGACTGTGAAGCATAATGTGACATATGAGGCACAAGACGGTTCACACACCGACACTATCAAATCCTGCCGCTATAAGCTAAATATGTCTACTGAGTAATGGGATCTTTAGAAATACTTATACCACGGGTAATAAACACAAATTTATAATGATATTAATTCTTAGATATATATTTCGACAAATACATTTCAATAAAAATATACCTGTCACAAAACCAGAATGCTTTTGTGGCTGTTTTTAGACAATTGACAAGAATGTATAGTTAGTTTTATACATAATCTATATAAAACTATTTTGGATTGAAAATATCAACTATTTTAATCTTGATGATAAACATAGAGTTGATTGCATTATTATTTTTAATATTTATTCACATATATAATCTGCAAAAGTTTTCCAGTGCTGTGCGGGAATTGACTTACACGTTGATAGATTAGTTGAATTTTTTGTAGTTAACATACATTACATACCCGTTTGTATTGTAAATGAGTTTTTAAATGAGCATGCTTAAAGTAGCAAGGATGGGTTGCGCATAACGTGAAAATGAATTCGCGCGATAGCAATTGGAGATTTTTAAATCGTTCTTTATAATTATATTCTTTTTCTATAGCTAAAAATTTCCATATTCATTTCAAAGGCTAAATATTACATGATTGCAATATTTCAGTAATGAAAGTTTTATTTTTAATAGTACAAACGTTGAATTATATCTTTTATGGTTTTCCGTTATTAGGCGCACATGATTTTAGCTATTATTTACAAAATGTATTCACATCTTAAGAAATTACATATATTTTACGACTAATTTATAACTTAGTAAAATTTTTCTATGGACTCTAGATAAAAAACAGATTTAAAGAATATTGTAACTCAGTGTAAATATATTTCATTAATTGTTTTCATATACGTCAAAAATATATTATTTTTCTTAAAGTGATGGTCTGGCATGTGAGAGCCAGTTAATTCTTACATTTTGGGTTGTGTCAGTATTATCTTTTTATTGCTACCCATATAGCTTCAATCCTATTTTTATAAACTTTTTGCTGCGTTTTAAATAAAATTTAATAACTAACTGTCTCATTGCTATAGTAAAGAGCGCCCAAGTTGTTGTACCCAGTCAAACAATCTGTCTAAATAATTGATCCATTTTAAATTTTTATTTTTTCCTGAGTAAATTGATCTCGAATTGTAGTTATCAATCGAAAAGTATTTCAATGTGAGTCCATAACACCAACAATCCATATATTTTCATTTGCTAAATCATTCCAAGACGTTACTTATGTTTACAAATCTTAAATTCGTTGATTTGAAATATTATTTCAATTCATCTGATTCGTAGATATATTTAAATAAAAATAATCAATGTAAAATTTTTTTATAGTTTCTCCAGTCACAAATTTTAAATTTAACTGTCTTAATATATTTGCAATTGTTTTAATGGTTAAAGATACAGCATGTGGATATCATAAATTTACAAATACTTTATTGCAAGGCTATGATTTGACTAAAAGTCCGTTTGAAATTCATAAAAATTTTTATTTTTCTAATTGAGATCTTTTTTCACATATAAGACATTCGAAAAAATATTTATCGATAATTATCTTTTATTAACATCATTAATTCGTTAAAATTATCACATATTCTCTCAAGTACACTCCATCACGATATATTTCTCGGTTATGTCTGAAATACGACGAAAAATTCCGTCAAATTGTAAACTAATCTTATTTTACATATCACCATAAAAATAGTTGTATTGAAAAGAGTCAAATATCATACGAGATACATTTAGATATCCTACATGACGTCATTACTGACATAAACATATCTATGCACTATATAAAGTTTTTTAAATGATCCTCTCATAATTATTTTCTTATTGTTTGTTATTTAATGTTGATTGTTATTCATTTTTTTAGTTAAGATGTTAAATCTCAAACGTCGTTTGTTGTCACGAGAAGTTCAAGTTTGTCAGACTGGCTTCATTAAACGCTGTAGGAACTGCATCGGAGTAAATCATCATAATTCACCCACTCACTAGCTCCAACTTATTGTTCTACGATAGTTTAATCCGCTAAAAATCCTCGTTTTAGAGCGACCGCCATCCCTATCCTATGCATCTAACTGGCGTTGGCTTTATGGTAAAAATTTTAATTTCGGCAGGAATCTACTCCTAAAGTATAGTCACTCAAAATCTCGCCTCCTTCCATTAGCAGCATGAAATATAATTTTTCTAAACAGACATGAATTTATTAAAATAATAATACCAATATTATGATAAGAGACTATAAAGACTAGAAACAAGATCCTATAACAGATTTAGAACCCGAACATAGGCGATAGATTGCTTTTAGCGATAGGACATCTTGATATAAGCTATATCCATACTAATTCACTAAGTTCTTTATGCATAAATTAATAAAAATAAGGACATTTTTTAAGGTTATTAAATTGGTTAGCAGCAAATTTAACTTTTCAAAAATATGTGGACAAAAACATTAAAAGACTATTTATAATGATATAGACTTTTTAGCATTCGCGCGAAACTCTAAATACACATAGACAGTTATTTTAAATCTAAAAAAGAAATAAAAATATACATATATTAAGATATTTAGATATTTAAAAAGTCTTTATCGAATAAATAAATTGAAATCAGTTTCATAAACAGCAAAATTTTACTAATAGTCTATTATACTAAATAACACACTCATTTTTTGATCAAATAGACATGCAAAAAGATAACACATATTCCTACAGAGTATGATTTTAATGGAACTTAGAATCATGAAAACAATATAAACTTTGAAAATAAAAAATTTTCGCAATTAAAAGAAAAAAACTATTAAAATAATATTATTTGTATACACATTTATTTTGCGAATAAATGTTGTACGACGTTAAAAATTAGTTAAGCAGGTATTATTGTAATTTGTTAATTTATTGGATTGTGTATTTTCACATAATAAATATAATTAAGAATTAGATTTTTGTGGATGTGATGTCATCGCTTCAATAATCTTTAAAATGCTCATCCCGTCCCGCTGATTATATGTATTATAAGGTATCTCATGTAACAAAATGTCATTACAATTTCCCATATAGTTTAACGCATAAAGTGGCTAAATAGTTAAAAAATAATGTATTTGATTAATTTTTTCCCACATGGAATATAAGATCATGTATAATATCCTTATAATTAGAGTATAAGTAATTAAAATATCGTTCTCTCGTTTGCTCCCTACTAAATTTCTTAGTTATACTATGTCTAATTATATTAAAAAATATTAAATCTATATAATTTATGATTAATAATTAATTTGTTAAAATTTTATTCTTGTAATTTTTGAATTAAGTTTTCTAATACTATTTTTATTATAAGATATATAAATATCTCAAACTGATAATTTGCTACATCAGAGTAGCAATATCCTGCAAAATTTAACACTATTCGAAATTATAAATCGTCAAATTAAATTATTTTAATATATCATTAATTAACATAAATAAAAAAAATTTTTTAATACGATAATATTTTCTTAGTACAACAAATTCAATGATTTCCTTTAAATTATTGGGTAGTGTACAGAATATTTTAAAAAAAATATGCTATATTTCTAGCTTAAAACGTTGATTTACGCAAAACGAAAAAATCACTTTTACTTTAATAATCATAATTAAATACTACATAAAAAATATCAAAATTATTTTAAAAAAGTCTTTTATACTATATATTAGTAGTTTGTGAACTTTTCCCAATAGCATATACATTTAGCCTGATATTTGAGATTAGGGTATCGTATTTGATTTTTGGGTGCATGCTGTTAAACATACTTCCTTATGTGTAAATCTATTGGAATTGCCATTGATGCCTTTGTACACAAATCTATGACATGTATTATCACTACGACTGTAATACCACCTGGGAAGTTCTAATCTTCCTGTTCCTTCATCTGCTGGAAGTTCACAATAGGAAATTGATTTAGTCCATCTTTGACGTTCTAGAAAAATTAACGAAAAATGGATTAAAACAAAAAGAAAAAATATTTTATACGAACGGGACATTTTCCTGCACATGCCTCTACTGTATGATACTGGTTTACATTTTTATGATTCTTACATTCACTTGAGTAGAATGGTTGACAACTTCGAGTTGTTATATTATAATAGTATTTTAAAGTGATTGGTCCTCCGCATGTGCCTTGATATGGCGGACTATTACACTCTGTCTTTTGTTCTACAACTACATCTGCATATATAAAGAAAATTAAATATTATTATATAACTAATAGATTTACATACCATTAAAACATATTTCTAAACAAGTGTGGAATGAATGAAATATACCACGTTTTTGTGATTTATTAACTAACGCATAAACACACTGTCTGTTATCTACATCTGCTACTATTTTAACATCAAATATGGTTTCATCGCTATCTGAGCTAACTGTCATTAGTTTAGGTTTTAGAGTACAATCAAATTTATTTGGCACTTCATCTCTACTAGCTACAATTATGTTATTAATGTAAATTAATATGTTCATTTACCAAGACAAGCATTATTACAGTCCTTTTGACTGTTAAAAACATAGTTTGTATTTTCGCATCCACGTGAGAGAAATCCTACACACTCATATTTAGCCGGTCTTAATAATCCTGTTGCGGGAATAATAGCTTCTGGGGTATATTTATAAAAATATTTTCTTCTTCCAGGTAATGGTTGCTGGCATAAACTAGTTGGTTGGTTCAATAAAGGATGCTTACATGCTTCCAACATTTCATCATTAGTAACAGTCACTATAAATATAATTGTTCTTTGCAATGTCACTAAAAATTATTTACAGTGGTTCGTGCATTCATCCATAGATTTAAAATTATTATAATCAAGTCCTGAACCCAAATAGTTAAATTTTTCACAGGTACCATCCGAACTTTTGATTCTATATCTTATTGTAGGTTGTATGCCATCTACAGCCACTCCTTCACCTATACTATTGTATGATGGTAGTCGAATTTCTAAATATTTATGTTAGGTAAGTTTTGTTAAGTTATAATACCTAATATTACAACTTTAAAAAAAATAGCTATTATAATCACATACATTACAATAACTTATATAGAATTATCGTATGAATGTGAATAGTTTGATTATTTTATCAATACAATAGTCTTAAAGCTGTATTATATATAAATGTATTAGTAACCGAAAATTTAGAATTTATTTATTAAAGAATCCGATAGGAATTATATATTACTTATGAAGTATAATCTGGAAAAATTATATTAATTTTTAAATATACATATTGATAAAAAAATTTTATTGTTTAGTTATAGTTATAGTACTTGAAATATAAATTATCAAAAAGTGAATTTTATTTTAAATTATATTTCTTTATAAAATTCCTTAAGTAAGCAAATAAGCTTGAAAATGATATATAATATAGCTCGACTTCAAAGAGTATTTGAATGCAATTCAACGGATATATTAATGCAACTCAGTGACAGTTAGAATACCACCAGCATCCCATATGTAGTTGATCAACCAAATATATTATTCTCGTTTATAATATCAAATCTAAATTTGTAATTACTTTTAAGGAAATATAGATACAGATTTTAAAATCGTGAATCTAACTCATATTTTGAAAACAAATATTATTGATACAAGTAAATTTGCATAATAGTCCTCTTAATTTATGAAATTATAACTTTTAAACTAATATTATTTCTTCTGTAAGCTTTAGTAGTGTAGACGCATAATTTCTAATATTTCGTGCGAAATATTGGTTTCTTAGAAATTTATTGAGCAAACCGCCATTTACAATCCCACATATAAATGTGAAAATTAATGACATTAATTTTTTATGTTATTCTTAGAAGGCATAGAAAAATACTTATGTGGGATCATTTTATAAAATAAATGATCATCAAAATTTTCCTTTTAAAAAACACATTACTAGTTTTAAAATAATGACTTTTTAATTGCAAAATAGTTTCCTATTCGATAAATAAATAATTAATAAGGTAACCTTTTAAATATAATTTTTGAAGAATAGTAATTTATTAGAGAAAAGATGTAGTGAAAAAATTTATATACTTCTAAGGAATAGATGTTTTTTATAAATAATGCGCCAAAATAAAAATTTACTCATACCAAAGTTTTTTGTTTTATTTGATTTCGATATCTAAAAAATTCTATTTTATTTCAATGTCTAAAAAAATTCTATTTTATTTCGATATCCAAAAAAAATTCTAATGACGTGTAAGAATCATTTAACTTTATATATAAAATTTGTTTATATAAATTAAAAATAATTCACTATTAAAATTATGAGCCTAATTTTTAAATATAAAATAGTTAAAACTCTTTTATATTAAGAGGCATTCAGAATTTCGTGTTGAATTTCACGAAATTAAATATCTCAATTTTTTAACTTAAATTCATATTTTAGGTATAATTTAGTCATTTTTATATATGTATAATCTTTTCATATAATACATCCCCAGTAAATATATAAAATATGCTGTTTTAGTTTGTGTAATAGGGGGCAAAAATAATCCATACCTACAAAAGTCTACACTGGATTCACATAGTCACTATTTATTTATTCATTAGATACATATTTAATAAGTAAGTTTAAAAAACATTTGAACGATGACAATTGCTTTGGTAAATTCAACATTATTGAAGTTTAATAATTTAAAATTCATTTGACTCAGTTATATCAATAAAATTTTAGATTTTATAAATTTTGAATTTTTTTGCGCTTTTATTTTATAAAATTGCACCTAGTAAGTCAAATAGACTTGTTTATATTTATTGAATATTTTATCTACATTATCGTACTGGATCATTTGCTATGTTCTCGTATAATTGCTAGAGAAATATCTATTGATTTGGATATTTATAAGTGAAATAATCAGGCAATTTATTTAGACGGATTTATTTAAACGATTTAAACTATAAGACTAGAATGATTGTAACATGTATCACTTTTTTTAATTACAAGGTCAAACCTCTGGCGCAGCTTATTGGGATGTCAAGTTCAAGTTGGTCTGATTTGCCATATTTAACGCTGTAGACACCACAGCGGAGTTTTCCATCATAATCGATCCACAAGACATCACACACTAGCTCTAACCTAATATTCTGCGTTGTTTAATGCTCAATTAACTTACTAAACATCCTCTTTTTTGAGCTAATAAGACTCCGATAGATCTATTGGACGTTTTTAAAAATATAGGAATCACCTCACGGAGGCAGGAATTTTCTCCTAGTGCATCATATCAGCATTCAATTTACACTCCCTCCCACTACCAGTATGTATTATAATTTTTTATAGGAATATGCAATTACCATAGAGTACCTACTAACTTTGGATTAAGGGATACGATTGACCGTTAACAATGGGCGGTACCAGGACTCGAAATTAGAGAACTAAGTCATCTGTCAGCTTATCACTTATCTCTTTATTAGATAAGAAATATGTGATTCTGAATAAAATTCATACTTTGATGTAGATATATGTCCGTCGGTCATAATTTAATCAATTAGCGCTACTAAATTTATCTATAATAGGATTGTTGTTTTATGGATAGAAAAGTCGATTTTAGCTAAAAAATAAGTAAAAAAATTATATTTTATTATGTTAGAATATCAATTTATTAATTAAGACATAAAATTTAGTTTATTAATTTTTTTGCAGCATAAGTGATGACTAAATTCAATGTCTCAGTTAAAATTGTAACTAAAATAAGGTATATAAGATTTTCTGTATAGAAATGACATTACTGAATATCATTTATTGGAATCACGATAATTATCTAAGATTTTCAACTCAATTGTGTAATTTAAAAAAATGCATACAAACAGTTTTTAATATTATTTATGGCCTAATAAAAAATGGAAAAAAACACTATAGCATAAATTCACGATTCTTTAGTGAATTACACATTACACTGACACATGGTAGAATCTTTATATGAAAATGAAGTCGAGTGTAACAAAAACATAAAAATAGAATTATATGTATTCATAAGGTGATTTCAATATAATTAACTGCCTAAATATTAGGGTACAAACAATTAATTGCTTGAATATCATAAAAAAACTCAGTTAATTTAAAACCTACATTGTCATGTAATAATAATATGATTTTTAAAAAAACAGATTGGGGATAATTGATGATTGCGATGAAACTTAAATTCTTCATATACATATATATCTAAAGTATATTTATATATATAAAGTATTATTTTCGCCGCACTTTATCACATACCGCAATAATTTGAATTGTAGAGTGAATATTACAAAAAATTAGAATTTATTAGTTGATATTTTTATCTACCAATAAATAATATTACGTAAAAAAAATTTTTCTCATGTTTTATTTCATAGCATATTAACCGTTTTACCAACCACAATATTCATTGGCCTACTGTATTTTTTAAAGCAAACAGATGGCTTCGTGGTATAGACTTAGCTCCCTGTTCTCAATTCCTAGTGTCATTGACTTTTTTTTCAGTCTGTCGTATCCCTTAATCCCAAGTTAGTAGGAACACTATGGTAATCGCTTGTTTCTATAAAAAATTATAGTTCATGCTGGTAGTAAGAGGAAGTGTAAAGCTGAGTGCTGATATGATGCACTAGGAGTAAATTCCTACCTCCGTTAAGGTGATTTCTATATATCAAAAACGTCCAATAGATAAAGAGGGTAGGGATGGTGGTCATTGCAAAACGAGGACGTTTTTTAGTGTGCTAAACGCCCACTAAATATTGTAGGATAATAAAGAATAATAAGTTGGAGCTAATATGTGATGTCATGTGGTTGAATTATGATAAAAAAAACTCTGCTGCAGTGCCTACAGCGTGTAATTAAGGAAGTCTGACTAACATGGACATCAGCCCAATAAGCTGCGCTAGGTGTTTTACCTCGTAATTAAAAAAGTTTTTTTTAACTACAATTATAAGAAATACTTTGTACTTAATAGACAGAATTTGTAGTAAAAAAATAATTTTTTTGAATATATATATATATATATATATATATATATATAAGTACGGTTTAGTTTTAAATCTTTAAATAGCATCCATAGTTTATAGACATACATTGGTGCAAATTTTAATAATCTCTCTATAAATAAAGTCATCTATCTTACTTTAAAATCAAAAATTTTGATTTAATGTCATCAGTGATATTTAATTACCATTTAGAATAGTTACATAGATATCAACTTGAAATATGGACATTAAAAGCTATGTAAATATAGGTAATAAGAATATTAATGATCGTGTACATAGAATTAAAAATCAATAAAAGATATATATACTGGAAATAAATTTTAAGGTAGTGAGTTATCTTAGGATCCTTTCATAAAAACGAAGGTTCTTAGACACAAAAAACAGCGGTATAAGTAAATATGCTAAATCATTCAATTGTTAGTATAAATGATATTTTTCCTTCAACATGTGTTTTCTGCTGATTTTTTATAATGATAGTTTCTCTTGATCAAGAACATTAATAAATGTGAACCCCACACATTGTTATTTAACATTATACTGAAGCATTTATAAAAATTAAAAGTTAGTATAGTATAAATTTTTTTATAGTAAACCTGTATTATTATTATCATCTAAATAGGTACACTATGATCCTAAAATTATAGTGAAATTATTTACAAACCTACGATACAGTTTACTAACTACCATTAGAAAATGAATGAAGAATTATATGAAGTATAAGTACAGTAGTAATTCTTCAATCTATAAATAATAATTTAATAGAGCATATCAATATTTTTAAATTTTAAGACTACTACATGCCATTAAAAATTTGATGTTTTAGAATGTTAAAAATTCCCCTTTGTATAAATATTTATTTTAATATGCCATATTCACACTACTCTAGTT
>NW_027255239.1:0-30086 GCF_042242105.1 Pempheris klunzingeri
GGTGAGTGAGAGAGGGAGAAAGAGAGAGAGTGATCGTCACCAGGCTGAACTTATGCTAAGCATTAGTAGAGTTCATTTGAAGTCATTTTCACATTCACCTGATGAATCAGCCGAATAGTTGCTCTCCTTTTAACTCAGTTTTGGTCTCCACTCTTCACCAACCCCGGAGAAAAATATCTGGCTCTTTAGCTGCTAACATGTCCACTGTGTTCACCAGGCTGGTGTCTAACTGTTCTGTGCTGTGTACATAGTGTACGGTGGGTTTATCAGATGCTGGAATCAAAGTTACTGAGAGCGGTCAGTGGACAGACAGTGTCAGTATCTATGTGTCCTCTGTCCTCATTATGTCTCTCTGTCTTTGACCCCTTGTCTGGCAGACGGTGCCGTGGCCTCCTGATGCATCTGCCCAGCTACCATGCAGTGTTCTTGGAAATCCATGGTGCTGCTAGCGTTAGCTTCCATAGCCATCCAGTACACAGCCATCCGCACCTTTTCCACCAAGCCTTTAAGCCTGCTGTGCTCTGTGGGCCTGGCACCCACGGGCCACGCCGTTAACTGCAGCCTCAAAGACCTGACACGATTGGGCCAGGAGACGCTCCAAGGCTCAGACCAAGGCTGTGATGACGTCATCTCTCACACAATGCCCTCCCCCTCTTTGTCCCTCCCCTCCCATGATGCCAGCAAAAGAACCCACATCCTCATTTTGGCCACCACACGGAGCGGCTCCTCGTTTGTTGGTCAGCTTTTCAACCAGCATCCAGAGGTTAGAATGTAATGTGGATTTCAAAAACGCTGAACGTAATGATGCTTTTTTCAGTGACGTACTGATGACTTCAGTGTTTAGCAGGTAAACATCTGAGGATGGATTAAAGAACCACTGTATTGGCACTCCGCAAAATATATTGTGCTTCTTTAGCAAATGCAGTTCACTGGATGAACTCCTGGGCTAAAATTAAATATGGGGTCCACTGGACCCCCTGTTGGGACGCCATTTTGTTAAAACAAAAATGTATTTAGAAATATGCACTGAGGAGAATTGTACCTTTCTATCATTGTCCCTTTAGTGGGACAAATACAGCCACAGGTGGTTCAGCATGTAGCATATATGCATTAAACAACCTTTAAACCACAAATGTCAACATATGTGTGAGCAGCATTCTCAGCAGACAGTGGATAGAAACAGGAGCAGGCACAGCTGGATTTGAAGTGTTGAGCTTGCAGACACAGAGCCCTCATGTTAGACCACTAGGCCTTCAGGACAACACAGAGTATAGAACTGATTTCTTTATTCGACAGCAGTGGCCACTGACCATTCTACATGCAATTCATTTGGACTTCTCGTTGACTTTAATGTGGTGCCAATCACCTGTAAAACTTTACAAATGACTGTGCTTGTCATTATGTCATAGTGAGTGTGGAAAAGGGTGAATTATTTTGAGGCATTTGATGCCTTTAGTTCCAAGTTGACTTGACAGTAGGGAAAGTGCAAGGAGTCTTGGGAGATGGAAGATGACATTGAACAAAGGTCCCTGGTTGGAGTCAGTCATGGTGAACCATGGTGATTCATAGTCAGCACCTTTGCTCCTAGACTACCAAGGCTTCTTCTGAACTGAGGCTGGATTATAATCACATGGAGGTTTATGAGGAGCTAATACTGTAAAAAGTTGAATTATTCACCAAAATTTCAATTTTATAGATACAACCCTGATGCTAAAGAGCCCTGAATTACAAAATAAATATTATCTACAGAATCTAAACAAACAGTGAACCAACTCTGGTGTCCTTTGAACAGCCTTATCTTGGAGCTGATATAGAAAATGTGAAAAATATAGAGTGGCAGACTGAACAGCTGACCAATGGTCGCAGTGAAGCAAGGTTTCTTCACAAATTTCAGGATATGTTACAAAAAAGATTGCAGTCTTTAGGGCCTTCTGGTGATTTCTCACAATTTCTTGAAGTTTGATCACTAACTCATGGACCCCGCACATTTTGAAATCACATCTACCTGCTGACTGGGATGTGACCACAGATCACGTAATCTTAATTGCATAAATTGAACATAATGGTGAGGGTGTAAATGTTCTGAGTTTCTAGCACAATGTTAAAGCTACTATCCAAACATTTGCAAATGTTCAGTTTCAATGAACATTGTGAGACAACTCTGTTGTGATATTGGGCTATACAAAATAAATTGAATTGAATTGAATTGAATTGAAATGTGTTTACAGCAGCTTAACCTAACTCATGAGGGTTTATGCAAAATGGACCTTATATAACAATCAGTTAGTGAGGTGTTTGTAGTAAACTTGGTGGTCAGATAAAAGATGTGACAGCCCACCAGGGTTGATGCTTACAGTCAAATTTTAGCCTGAATTTAAGGGTAAAATAACTTTGCTCTTGTCTTTCTTAAGTCTTTGCTGCTACAGGAGCTGCAACATTACAAATAGAGAGGTATCGTAACCCAGTAATGCAGGAATGATCCCTCAAGGTACCCGAACACATCTCTGCAGATCTATGCAGAGAAGGGTGTTATGGAAACCTGTTGGTCAGATAGAGAAGAGAACGACCAAGAAAAGACCTCTGAATGACACTTGTGACCCATGACTATTCACTTTTGCAAGCCACCAGCTGATGGCTGCACTATATGAGGTAGAAACCATGAAGGAAAATGTGTGTTTGGCAATGTATGACAACATGGTGTTAATATAAGAAATATCAAATATGATAAACATGTTTACATCAAACATGCATTACCTACAGCCCTGATAGCACCAGACACCAGTGGGGTCAAAACCACTTGCCATAAGAAAGCTGCTTTTATAAGATTTTGTGCTTCCCTGGCTGTAGATTAAAAAACAAGTAGATGCTTAACAAAATGATCAGGCTCAATACATGCAAAGACACTATAATTTGGTATGTCCTTCACCCAACCTACATGCATTAACAACTATATATGAAGAGTACATAATGCTGATGATGAGAAGAATCAGTCTGTGGAAAAGGAAAATAATAAAGCCAAACCCCAACTGAGCTCATCACACCACCACAGCTTGTGCACAGTATTTACCATTCAGCAAAACATTAGGCAGCAGTCTGGCTGATGTTAGCTGTGTCACAGGTTGGCCACCAACAAAAATAACACCTGCTAAGCATTAGTATTCAATCAATCAATCAATCAATCAATCAATCAATCTTTATTTATATAGCGCCAATTCATAACAGCGTTATCTCAAGACTCTTTCCATAAAGAGCAGGTCTAGACCAAACTCTTTAATTAGAGAGAGACCCAACATTAAGGATTCAAGAATCCCCACATGAGCAGCATCAGTTATTAGATTAGGAAACAGTGGAGGAAGAACTCCCCTTTAACAGGAAGAAACCTGGAACAGACCCAGGCTCAATGTGGGCGGCTTCTGTCAGGGTCTGTGTTGGGTGGAGGTTTGGAAAGAGAGAGAGAGACACACAGAGAGAGAGAGAGAGAGAGAGACACACACACACACAGGGAGAGAGAGAGAGTATTGTTGCTTTTCATCTGTCAAATTCTGCATTAATATTCAATAAATTGGGAATTAATATTCCCAACTAATGTTTGGGTTTTGCAGTCTAAAATAATCTAAATTGCACAGTGCATGGTCATCATTATGTCCGGGGCTTTTGAGGATGGAGCACCTGAGAAAACATACAGAGCCAAGGTGGTGGTGCCTGTTTAGGGAGAGTAACAACTACTGAGGCACTTGATCAGTGAGACAGGTGATGACACTCACTGAAGTATGATGGTTATTCTGTCTCTAGGAGGCACTACATTTTTATTGATCGCACCGAGAAACTTCATTCTGTCACATAATATAATTGTAATTATTAATAAAATGAAGAATTGAAAATATGATTTGATAATGATTATCATAAGTAATATATCATATGGTCTTTTCTTCATACCCCAGGTCTTCTACCTGTTTGAGCCTCTCTATCATGTCCAATTGGCGCTGCTTCCTCGACTGGCACAGAGTCGGAACCTGGCTGAGAGGAGGGTGATGCTGGGGGCAGCCAGAGACCTTCTCAGGTCCCTGTACCACTGTCACCTCAACAGTCTGGAGAGTTACATACGCCCCCGCCCTGCCAACCACTCCACTGACAAGCTGTTCAGACGAGGAGCTAGTAAGAGACACGTATTAGCGCTCACTCGATGATGTTGATACTACAGCTGTTTTTGTGATGCATTGCCATCCTCTTACAGTTCCTTGTATTGTATGTGTCCTCTCTTTAGGCCGGTCTCTTTGCTCCCCCCCTTTATGTGAGGCTCCTCTGGGCCAAGAGGGGCAGAGCCTGGTGCTGGCTGATGAGGGGGAGTGTGTGAAGAGGTGCGGGCCGCTCAATGTGTCACTGGCTGCTGACGTCTGTCGAGCAAAGCGCCTCGTAGCCATCAAGACAGTAAGGATTCCCCAAATCAGCGACCTCAGAGCACTGATCGAGGACCCAAGACTCAACCTGAAGGTAGAGAAATAATCACAGCTAGTATTATATTTAAAACAAAACTTCCTTTCGTTTTACAGTTTTGGCCATTCAACTCAGAGCTGTAGACCTGAGACTGGTGTCAGGAAAATAATGATTTGCAGCTATTTTCATGTCTAATAGTGCAGAACAACGTTACGGCCATCCGTGTTTACAGGTCTGCAAAAATAGTGGTTTGCATTTTGTGTGAAAACAGTGAAAAATGTCAGTGTTGTAGGAAAACAGTTAAGATAAGCCTCTTCTGCATCTCAGTCATTCTGTCGTGTGTGCCTGTGTCTGTCTGTCTGTCTGTCTGTCTGTCCATACCTGATATGTTGTGATCCACTAACATTTGGCACAATATGAGCTGAATCATTTCTTTTATCTTTGCTGCCATGTTGAGTGGAGGGGACTGGGGTTGGTTGGAATACTTTTCACTTTCGGCCTTATTTGTCTCATATAATTTGTGTAAGAATATTCTAACCAGTAAGAAATGAAAGGTCAGGGTCTCAGAAAGATTAAGATATGTTTTAAACTAAAAAGGTCTGTACAGCACCTTTCTGGTCATTTCGACTACTCAAAGCACTTTTATGTCACATCCTCATTCACCATCATTCATTCAGGAGGAATCTAAGCTGGAGGAGAATATTCTTTCACACACTGAAGCTGCTTCAGGAGCTAGTTGGGGTTCAGTGTCCTGCCCAAAGACACTTCGACATGCTGACTCAGAGGAGCCGGGGGTCGCACTGCTGACCTTCCGATTGATGTATGACCCACTCTACCTCTGAGCCAACATTAGTACTGAATGCTGGGATAGCAGCCATTAGGAAAGAGAATACCAAATAGGTTCATTTGTGCAGTTGATTTCACACTGTGTAACTTCACTTGAAGTCATATCAAATACTTAAAAGCAAAAAATAATAAAAGCGCTCGATTCAGTTGTTAAAAATAGTTTATTAAGCATGCTGAATCTGAATGAAGCTGTGTGGCCAGTGGGATGCCACGTGTGCCCTCTGTTGGCCACCTGCCACTGAAATGATAGAATGATGACGAATCTTACTTAAATAGCACTGTTCAATAACAAAGCGACACAGTGCTTTACAATCAAAACAGAGAATATTAAATAAGATCCATCACTTATGTATAAACAAATACCAACAGTTTCAGTGAACTTTGTAAAGCACTATGAGACACTCTGTTGTGATATTGGGCTATACAAATAAAATTGAATTGAATTGAATTGAATTGAATTAAGAAAGAGCCATACGATGAAAGTGAGTCCCAAGAAGAGATTTATAAGAGGATACTGAGTACCTCGACAATTCCATGACAACTGGACAAACCTATTCCTACAACTTCTGCTGCTGTAGTGCTGCTGTTGCTCCCCCCAGAAACACATGCTGTGTTTGCAGACATTCAGAGACATCTGTTCTGTTGCTATTATATGTGGTCAGGTGGTCCAACTTGTTCGAGATCCACGTGGCATCCTGGCATCTCGTATTGAGACATTTCGAGACACTTACCGGCTGTGGCGTCTGTGGAGAGCGACTGGACGTCGACCCCACAACCTGGACCTGGGACAGATCAACTCAGTCTGTGAGGATTTCCTCAGGTCTGTGTCCACAGGCCTGGCCAGACCTGCCTGGCTCAGAGGGAGGTACATGCTTCTCAGGTGAGAGGGACAGGAGTTCATCCTGTGAGCCTTAGTGTTCAGTTCTGATGAAGCACTTTCTCCAGGGCTGAGTTTGGGTGATGGTTGGGCCAATGAATAAGTGGTTAGTTTGTGGTGCAGATCGTGTCACCACGTGGAGGTTTATACTGCACCATACATTCTGACTTAAAACGCCTTAACCAGGAGGCACAGGAGGAACTCCATAACCACAAACATCCCTCCTACAAATTTCATCTAGTCTTCTTCACAGTTGATCCGGCCGGTAGCGCAGTGGATAATTGCGCATGCCATCGGCCTGGCGAACCCGGGTTCGACTCCCTCCCAGTCCCGGCTACCAAAAATGGGCGAGGGTTGCGCCAGGAAGGGCATCTGTTGTAAAAAACTAATGCCAAAATCTACAAGCGGATCATCCGCTGTGGCGGCCCCGGAAGGGAGCAGCCAGAAAAAGGACAACTTCTTCACAGTTGATAAAATAGCTTGTTTGATTAGCCCTAAAAATCTCTTTTTTAGTTTTTTGATGACCCATTCTGCTTTCTTGCTTGTTTTCTTGACATGCTTGTGGCTCGAGCCAAATGGCCGTAAGTCTGTGGTTATGACAGTCCCATTTTTTCCAGACCGGTTATAAGTATTAAAAATCATGGTTGCTATCTCCCATTTAACATGGCGCCAAGCAGATATTGAAATAACACGCACCAAATTTATATAGTACTTTTAAATATTTCATCTAATTTACACATCTAATTTTACACTTAATTAACTAGCTTTCACTTTCTAAGTGGAATACAACATAAACAATACAACACAACCTCTGAAATGCTGACTGTTGTAAAGGCACAGACAGCTTAAATGCTTGGTCATACAGTTTGACATTCTATACTCAGTAATGTACCATGAAAGATGACAGCAGGTCCTCGCAACTCTGGTTCTCAATGTCGCTCAACTGCCAGTCTTTAGGCTTAGACACTATTTCTACAAATATTTCCATAAATAAAGTATCATCACAGTTCATATTTCCAAAAGCAGGGGAGACCTTAATAACGATCGAAAACCCCCAGGTAGCTCATGCAGACCTTGAAATGGAAATGACAATTCGGATTCAGAAATCACTGTATACTATTCTCTATATTTAGATGATCCATTTCCCTGATTTGTTTTAAGTTGTTTTTTAAACTCAAAATATCTTATTTTGAATAGTAGCTGTCCTCTGTCCACTTCGTTATGTCATTATTTAATACAGCACTGCTGTTTAAGTCAAATGTCCAAGCAACAGTCAACATGGTGTTTTTTTCCTTTTTTTATCCACGACCACATTCTGTTTGCTGCATTTGCCATGTAGTTTGAACTGCTTATATCTTACTAAACCTGAACCACAGGAAGCACTGTCACATGACTCATTTATGGAATGGTCAAACTAACAAATGACTTATTTGTTATTTGTTACTGAGTGATCCTCTCTCCCTTCCCTATCGTTGGTCAGGTATGAAGACTTGGCCAGGTTTCCTCTGCAGAAGACCAGGCAGCTCTACAGCTTCCTCGGTCTGGTTCTAGACCACAGTGTGGAGAGTTGGATCATCAACAACACCCGGGGCAGCAGTGATCTTTCATCCCGACAGAAATTCACCACAGTTCGGGACTCTGCTGCTAATGCAGAGAACTGGAGGGTGAAGCTGTCCTTCGACATGGTGGTTTACACTCAGACTGCCTGCCAACCACTTCTTGAGCTTCTTGGATACAAGACAGTCTTCCACCCCAGAGAACTGAGAAACCTCTCACACTCTTTGGTGGAGGACAAGATGTTCCTGCCTTTTTTTTAAACAACTGATGACATACATACATCAAATGTGGGGTTAAGAAACCAGCAAACCAGCGGTAGTTGATGGAGGACAGATTATATAGTCAACTGTTGAAATGACTGGATATTGTCACTATCCATGTGTGTGTGGTGGAAAAAGAGCTGTGTCCATTCATCCATCTATCTATCTATCTATCTATCTATCTATCTATCTATCTATCTATCTATCTATCTATCTATCTATCTATCTATCTATCTATCTATCTATCTATCTATCTATCCATCTATCTATCTATCTATCTATCCATCCATCCATCCATCCATCCATCTACCCACCTCTAATCACCTACCTCAGTTCCAGCCGTTTTACCCTAAAGCACCATTTGACATATTTTAAGCAACATGATGGTCCAGCTTGATCATTTAAGGGGGTCACAATCTTTAAATCAAACTAAACTCATATCATTGATCATTACAATAGCAACGTGGTTAACCATGTAGACTTTTTTGACAGACATGTATGTATGTATTGCTGCCACCACAACAAAACAATATTTACTCAGCTTCTCATTATAAGGAGAAAACCCATTGTCATAGATTCCATTCCCTATCAACACATTTTCATTTAACAATATCATATTTTCTCTCCTGCTACATGACAAAGCAATTTTCCTTGTTATTACACTATAACATTATGACAAGATTTATTTTCATCTTTAAAATGATAATATAGTCATTTGATGTCCCACATAGTCGGCCGTGGACTGGCACAACCATCACCACAGATTCTCCATGTGGTTATTGATCATGTCATTGTTGGAACGGCCTTGAATTTACATAAGACGTTATGGTTTGTTGTGTAGCTATACAATATTATTTTTTAATAGTTTTTCAATGCTGAATTAAACCTGTTTTGGTTTCCCTAATCACAAATTTGCCTCATTCGCAGATTCTAATCGTCAGTAGAGAATACCAAATACAGTTGCACTACATTATAATATATATAATATATAAATACATTACAAATTAGGTGCATTGGCAAAATTTACAAACTTTCAAACAAGAACAACTGAATTACAACTAATATTACAAGCGGTTTCTCCAAATTCAACACAAAATGCTACATTTAACAACTACTACAGTCTCATAATTACTCCACCCCCAAAATAGAAGCCTAAATAAGTGACCTCATTAGTTGCATAAGGTGTGCTTGTGATAGGACACATCAAATACCCAGACTGAGTAGGGGTTTGTACACAGTGACGTTTCATGTCAGAAACATGGGTACGTCAAAAGTTAAGAGAGGAGATCATTGCCTTGCACAAACAAGAAAAAGGGTAGAAAAAGATAGCAAAAGAAGAAGAACACTGAGTGTTCCTAGAGATACTGTTGGAAGCATAGTTTACAAGTTCAAAGCTAAAGGAACACTGGCTGCACTACCTGGACGTGGCAGAAAGAGGAAGCTATCAACGGCTGCCACCAGATTTCTGAGGAGGCAGGAGGCCAAAAACCTGCAAAAGATCTGCAGCAAGACTTGGTGGCAGCAGGCACTGAGGTTTCAGTTTCTACAGTAAGGTGCATACACTGAAGGCCTCCTTGCCCGAACTCCAAGACGTACATCACTACTGACCTAAAAGCACAAGATAAGTCAGCTCCAATATGCTTGAAACCATATAAATACGCCACAGAAGTTTTGGGATTCTGTTCTGTGGAGCAATACAATAATAATATAATAATAATGACAATAATGATAACAATACTGGAACTTTTCAGGTCTATAGATCAGCGGTATGTCTGAGGAGTGTATAAGAGGACAGTGCTGACAGTGAAGCATGGTAATCCACCAAGCCTTGGCTTCAGAAAAAGCCATGGAAGACACTAGAGTAGCCGTCACAGTTGCCTGACTTGAATCCCATAGAAAATCTGGTGGGATTGGAAGAAGGCATTTGCAGCAGGCAAACCCAAGAACATCAGAGAGCTGGAGGCTGTTGCCCATGAGGGATGGGCTCAGATTCCTTAGGAACTCTGTCAGAACCTGGTGTCTGGCTGTGCATTTGCAGCAGGCCATAACAGCAAAGGGTGCTCTACTGAGTAGTTAAGATGCTTGAAAAGAAGGTTGAATAATTTTGAGACTGCAGTAGTCATTAAAAATGGCTTATTGTGTTGAATTTGGAGAAACCACCTGTAACGTTAGATGTGTTGAGCTATTCCAGTTGTTCTTGCTCGAGTTGTTCAACACAGTTGAAATATTTAAAAATTTGCCAATATGCCTAATTTGCAATGGGGTTTGAATAATTTTGAGCGCAATTGTAACCACTGTATCCACTGTATCCACGACTGGGAGGACCAGAATAATGTCATAATGTATAACTTTTCTTCAGGATTTTTTTCCATCCACACATGAAAAAAATAGGTCTCAACAAGTGCTTATATTTTTCAATAACAGCTGGTTTCTATAAAGGGAAGGTGGTTATAAATATATTTTTGTCCAGATTAAAAACTATATAAATCTAAACATGCAGGAAATAAAAATGTCCATTATGTCCAAAATGTCTATTTTCCTTGTGGTCAGCATATTTCATGTCTTTGTTCACGTTCCTACACAACCTTTAAATTCAGACGTTTTGATGCTTAAGCCTTGTCTCACCCAAGAAAGAAAATGCAGAAAATTTAACTTCATCAAATCAAACCATGTAAACTAGTTAGTGTGAATTTTCTAGCTGGTGTAATGTCTACTCTTTAGGCACTGACTGGATCTTTTCCTCGGTATAACAACATGTGGATGTTTCATTTATAACAATAAAACAACTTAAAATAATTTGTGCTCATTTTGTGTAATGACAAGAAACTTTTGTGATGTAAGATAACAAAGTATAAAGTATTAAAAACTGAATAAGCTGGTACATAGTGAGAGCAAGAAAATGTCATAATATAGAAATATATTGCTATTATGTGGAACTCATTGTCAATGTTTTGATGCACTGAGCTCTTGTCTCCTCCCCTCATTCTCCATCAGTATGCATCATTATGAGTCCCCGGCAGGCTAAGCCTATAGCAGCATAACAATAACTATACAGCTTTGTCCAAAAGGACAGTTTTTAGCCTACTCTGTGTAGAGAAGGTGGCTGCCTCCTGGACCCAAATTGGAAGATGGTTCCACAGGAGAGAAGCCTGATGCTCTGCCTCACATACTAGAGACTTTTGGAACCAAAAGCAGGCTGCATTTTTGGAGATCAGCTAGAGTATTTAGAGACTTTTTAAGGCAGCCTGATAATAAGGAATTGCAATAATCCAGCCTGTAAGTAACAAATGCATGGATTATCTTTTCTGCATCTGTCTGAAACAGGATGTGCCTGATTTTTGCAATGCTACATAGGTTGAAAAAAAAGCAGTCCTTGAAATTTGTTTTATTTGGGAGTTAAAGGACATTTCCTGATCAAAGATAATTCCCAGATGACAAGAACCGGACAGACAAGACTGAGGAACCCACATGCTCGACTCAAATAAAGTCACAAAGAAACTTTAATCAAAAGGCAAAACAGGAACCAAGACAAAAACCCTAAAACTACCAAAAGGCGACTCCGTGAAAAAACACAGGAGTGATCTAACAAAACAAAAGCAAAACGTAACAGAAAAACTCAGGCCAGAAAGGGCACTCAAAATACAATACAAAGTAGCAACTAAAAATGACTAGGTAGACTGGAAGCAAGGAGCAAGACAAGGCTTGAAACAAAGTACGCAACTGAAAATAACCAAACCTCAAATACAAGAACCAGAATTCACAGGAAGGCACGACAATGAACATGGCGAACTGGCACAGGACAGAGGGAGACGCAGACAATAAATACACAGGGTAATGGGGAACAGGTGGAAACAATCAGGGAGGAGCCAGACAATCAGACGACAGGAAGTAAAGTAACTGAAACGAGGAAACACATGACACTACAAAATAAAACCGGAAATGACAAGACAACATGAGACGAGACAAAAACGGAACTTGACAAAATACAGGATCATGACACCAGATTCCTTATGGTGGTGCTGGAGGCCAGTGTAATGCCAGCCAGAGTAGTTATATCATTAGAAAATGAGACTCTAAGGTGTTTAGGGCCAAGGATAGTAACTTCACATTTGTCTGACTTTTGCTGCAAGAAATTGCTAGTCATCCATGACTTAATGTCAGGCTTAGAGTTTAGTTAACTGATTGGTTTAATTTGGCTTTATTGATAGGTAAAATTGGGTATCATTTGCATAACAATGAAAGTTTCTGGAGTGTTTCTGGATGATATTCCCTAGAGGAAGCATATATTAGGTGAATAGTATTGGTCCAAGTACAGAACCTTGTCGAACTCCCTTGCTAACTTTTGTGTGATTGGAGGATTTGTTGTTAACATGCACAAACTGAAATAGATCTGCTAAATAGGAATTAAAGTTAATGTGGTTCCTTGTTCAAGTCCTTGTAATAGGATGTCATGGTCAGTGCTGTCGGGGCAGCTTGATGGTGCGGTGGTTAGCACTGTTGCCTCACAGCAAGAAGGTTCCGAATCCAGGTTTGGACAGGAGTTTGCAAGGTCCCCCCCGTGTTTGCGTGGGTTCTCTCAGGGTACTCCGGCTTCCTCCTACAATCCAAAGACATGCACATTAGATTGATTGGTGACTCTAAATTGCCCATAGGTGTGAGTGTGAGCGTGAGTGTTTGTCTGTCTCTATGTGTTGGCTTTGCGGTTGGCTGGCAACCAGCCTCTCGCCCGAAGTCAGCTAGGATTGGCTCCAGCGACCCTGCAACCCTGACGGATAAGTGGTATAGAAATCCTCTCAAGTTTATGCAATGTTTTCTTTGGTTTGTAGATTTGGGAGTTATACCAACATTCTAAGCTCTTTTATGTTATCATTTTCTTTTTTAGAGGGGCACTGGAGTCAAGAGTCATTCACAGTGAGCCTGCAGCAATATCAGCAAGAAGATCAAGGATTTAGGATTTTGTGGAAAGACTATTAAATGTTCAGTTCCAGCGCTACGTGCCAAGGGTGAAGGTGAGATTAAAACAGTGAGTGGGTTTATTTACACCCCGAGAGAAGAAGTCAAACGGATCAAATTCTGTTAAAACAAATAATTTATCCAATGTTTTACAACCATTACGTTTCCCATGATTGTGTGTGGGAAAAATGCTTTTCTGGCCCCTGATGTACCCAGAAGTAACTACAGGGTTTGGCCACTATGTCAAATTGGCTTCAAGGCCTGGGGCCTTGGTCTAATCTGCTGTAAATATAACAGAAGAAGAAGATGTAATGGTTAACCCCATATGGGCAAACATGTGGAAAGAATACATTTATTCCAACCAGACATAAATAATCAGAATAAATGTTAATGTTAATTGCTTTCCTTCCGAACGGATTATCAAAGCTTTATATCACGCCTCTCACTGTAGTATCAAATATTGAGATATCACATAGTGTAAAAAAGAATTTTGACTCTGCATAGCGGAGTCTGCCTGGACATCTGGGTAGATTGTGGAGAATTCGCTGTAATAGTGTAAAACTGGCATGATGACTCAGTGTGCAGGTGCAAGGGGGCAGGTAGATAATATCATCCTGCCAACTCAGCAGATTTTGGGCTATAAAAGAAGTGACCATATATTGTGTGTTAGAACTGTTCGGGTCTCGGGCTTTGTTGTTGACAACAAACCTCTATTGCTCCGAATCCTGAAGTCTCCTGGTGCCGTTTTGAACGACCTGATTTTCAATTTTTGAAGACTGAAAAATTTTGAACCAAGAAAGAAGAAGATAAACACTTCTCCATCCCTCAACAACATCACCAATTAGGCCAGTCTCTTCTGATTGAGGTGGTTACACAAGGCATTTTTATTCTTATTCGGCTATCATTCCGTTTATTAGCGGAGTAAAAGTGTCTCCCTCTGACTTTTGTCAATGACGTTTTCCTAACACATCCCCCACCTGACTGTTTGCATTGCTAGCCTCTACTTTTCTAAATTTGCCTCTACTTTTCTCAATTGTCAAAGGCTTTGAATGCCCCCAATATCACGGCAACAGCCAAAACACTCGATGCATAGCTCTGTCTGAACACCTCCAGTCTTTAATAATAATGTGACTTGTGGATGTGTGCCAGATTTTCTGTGTCAGATCTGTGTTACTACATAGATGTCTCTACACAGATCACTGGTCTACCGTGTAAAATCATTAGCTACATGGACCCTAATATTATATATATATACATATATATATGCCTATTTTCACTGCCTCAATCAGAAGAGAATGGATAAAGTATTTTTCAATTGGGTTGAGGTGGGTGGTGTAACCATTTGATAATCCTTTAAGTAGGAAATATTAGCACTTGTTACTATGTCAACATTTGTTCTAATTGAATCACAATGATTTCAATTGGATTGAAGAAATATTGTCCATGTAACTACAGCTACTGTATGTTTAAATTGCAGCATCACTGATGATGTTAAATATAAACCAGCACTGCAATGGAAGGACATCCCATATTTGCTGATGACTCGGCCAAGTGGAAGCATATAGAGTGTGAACAGGGTTGGACCGAGAACAGTCCCTTGAGGGACACCGTATGTGACAGGAAGTGTGTGGGATCTAGCACCTCCCAGACTGACACACTCAGTCCTCCCAGAGAGGTAAGAAGCAAACCAGTCCAGGGCGGAGCCAGTGCTGCCAATGTTGCAGTGGAGACGTTGAGGAGGATATGATGGTCGACTGAATCAAAAGCTGACTGACCTGTGACGTGACTGGTTACTTCCAGAAGGAGCCAAGCCAACCTGCTGATGCTGGTGTGACAGAATACCTCTGCTTTTTTGGGTTACAGCCACATTTCCCATTCCCAGATCCACAGCTGTTCCTACCTCCCATGACCCCTTTGACCCCACCCCCACCACACAACTGATCGATGATAGTTATCTGAGCCAAATCAGATACTGACACAATTCCACCACACTGTATAGGGCCTAAATGAAGTGGATGTTAGAGATGGGATTTATGGCTCTTTGAAGGGATCTTGAGGAGCCGTTCCTTTCAAAGAGCCGTTCAAAAGAGCCGTTCAAACGACCGACTCGTTGTTATATTTATTTATTAGAAGTCAACCATGGGTAACTTGTTATCTATTCTGAAATATTGATTATAATTTCATTTGGCTTGTGTTTTCAGTGTAATCATTCCATAAGATGGTGCCATACCAACATGCTTTGACAGTGAGATCACTATTTTGAATTTTCCCCTCACCTAAAAAACTTTGTGGCACAATAAAGCTATGCAGGCTGCAGATAACTTCCATGCAAATTAACTTTAGTGTGAAATTTTCCACACATGAACATGTTAACAATACAGAAAAAATATGAAAATAATAATTAAGTATATATATATATATATATATATATATATATATATATATATATATATATATATATATATATATATATAACTAGAATAGAAATTAGGACATGATACAAATGTGAATGCATAATTGTACTAAACTACCTGGTGTGTGTTCACCTGAACTACTTTACAAACAGGAACTCAGCTCCTTGACTCGAATCCACATCCGAACAATGGAAACAATAACAAATAACTTTTCTTCGGTCGTTAATATCTCCTGCTCCCTGAATGTGAATCTCTTCAGTCCAGTCGGGCAGCGCTCACTAATATCTCCTCCCCTGATGCTGCGCATCTGTAGCTGCGTTCACGTGAATGCAGCGTGCTGTGGACGACTCAAACTCGATGTCATTAGTCGTTCAGGTGAAGGCAGCGTGGACAGCTCAGACTCGTGGGGCACACAGGTGACACATCAAGGCAGCGCAGGCAATTTGCATATAAGAACGGCTCGCAACTGCGAATCGGTTCTCATCGTTCACTTTAAAGAGCCATTCAAAGACTCGACTCGTTCGCGAACGTCACATCTGTAGTGGATGTTGCTTCTGGGTCTGAAAAATGAACCCACTGTGTAAGTGAGAGAGTAAGGAGAGGGAGACAAAAAAAGAAGTCTCACTTGATTTCTTACCTCAGTAACATTTTTCTAATGAGTATCAATCAATCTCTATTTATATAGTGCCAATTCATAACAGCGTTATCTCAAGACGCTTTCCATAAAGAGGATGTAAAGAGTAAAGAGTATGTGCCCTCAACAGCTAGTTTCAAGTCTTCAACAAGAGAGCACGATGTTCATTTAGTAAATTCTGGTCCTATTCAGAATAAAATACAGGATAAATGAGTGACTACCTTGTGACTAAGCAATCACTGTTTCAGATTGGTTAGGTTTTATGGCAGGCTAACCAACCGTAAAACCAAGATGGCAATTTTGAAAATGGTTCTCAGAGAGGCTATGCCCATTTCCTTCATCTACACTTCCTATCTAAACAGTCTATGGACTCATCTTGTGGCCACTGTAGTTACTAGAGGACCTTCCCCTTTAAGGAAGGTGCCTTGTGGGTAACCTGTGCCAGTATGACGTAGTTCTGCAGGTGTTATGGTAGAAGAAGATCTTCTTCTTACCAATATAATTGGTAATATATATATTATTACCAATATATCATCTAGCCTACCTGCAACCACAGTAAAGCATGCTATGAGTGGTAAGTAGTAGGAATCAGTGTAAAGGTGTCCAGAGAAGCTCAGGTTGCAGCATAATTGCTGCCTAAGAGGAAATAACATTCCTGTTAATGAGTGCCCCGACGCCCACACTACCATCCTTCATCAGCAGAGTTGGTCTGGACTGCTAAGGCTAGTTACCGGCTACAAGCCAGGCTAAGATAACCTAAATGAATCTAAAGAAACCAGTGTGCTCCTAACTACAGTTAGAGGCTACAAATCTGGGAGCTCCTCCAGAATCAACACTGCAAGAGAAAGAGGAAAAAGTGTAAGATTGTAAAGCCCTATGAGGCAAGTTTTGTGATACTGGACTATATGAATAAAACTGAAGACATGACAGAAAACACCAGCTTTTATTTAACAGAATACAGACTCATCCCATTTGCAAAAATAAATCTATAATACACAAAATTGCTTGGTCTGAAAATCGTCATAGAGGCATCTTAACCCAGGAAGAGCCAGAGAGGGTGAGGGAGACAGAGAAGAAATCCACGTTATGTAACATGAAAGAGGGAGAGACAGGAGAAAGCCTATTATATGTGAGAAACACCATTCTAAAGCATGCCACAATGTAGAATGACTTATTTTCTTACTTATAAAAATGTGGGTTCACTTCAACAGTCCAGTTCACACAAAATTCACACAAATGCAAACAGAGTTTGGTTTTAATACTACCACAATCTAAGGGACAGGATAGTCTTCTAGATGTATACTACTGTAAAAAGTTTATCCTCATGTAACAGACCATTTAGCAGCTGTTTTACATCCAGCTGTGACATTTCAACCAGCAAACAAAGAGTAACATCAGCATTCTATCGTGTTCCAGGTGTTGTTCGTGGCCACCAAATGAATATAATATCAATACTTGCTCACTTTGTAGCTCTTTTCGCTCTGACATAATATTTTATTGGCATGTCATTTCCTAATAATCTCCAAATGTTTTCAGAAAAATCTCACTCACTGAAAGTTTCCTAGAGTCATGATCCCATACTGACTGCTACCATGTTATTGCTGTTTTGCCGGGCACATTTAGGATAATGGGAAAATACAAAATCACTGATTCTATTTGGGCAGCTTGGCCAAATAAAAGCTTCTTCTGCTGACTGTGTCATGGCTGACAAAAACCTCACAATCATTCTTAACTAACAACCACAAATTCCACTGTGACAAAACTGTGACAAACTTATCCCCCAGTACCATTTGTGAAATGGTGCTCTACCAAAATTTGTGTTCTTCATGTAAGAACAGATACACGTAGGAGCTACGATACGGGCTCCAGTTAATCTATAGGTTGGCAGCAAAGACAATGGCTAAGACATGCATGTACACATACATCAGTGGAAATAATATCAAGTAAAGGTACATAATCTCAATACTAAATGTAAACATACAGTAAAAACACACTAGCTGCTGGAAACAGCCTATATATTGCAAATCAGACAGTGACACAAAAATTCTAGCCCTATCTGAAAGAGGAATGGATTTGTTGGTGCTGTGAGGTGGAAGTTTGGAGAAAGGGAGCATGATACACATCACTTCAGACAACATTGTTTGTTTACATTCTTGTTCTTGAAAGATGCGCCCTGTGCGTCATAAAACAGCGATTGGTTAGGAATCAACGTGAAGTAAATTCACAGCTATAATGTATGCTTCATCTGATCCAGTCACCATTTTAACATACAAAAATATTGTGTAGTATAAACCTGCTCGGTTTCAAACGTCTCCTGCAATTCTGAGGCTCTGTCCACTCTTTTAACTTTGTTGATTTGACTACACAACTCACAAATTATGCAGAAAAGTTCAGCTTCAACCTGTCTTACTCGCCTTTAAACCAATCCAAAACTCAATCAATTGACATATAGCCAGTCATTTCAGAGGTCAGCTGCAGCCCTGCCTCCACCTGCCTCCACCTGCCTCCACCGTGACTCTGTGCTGGATGAGTTGCTACCAGGTTTTTAATGACAAAAATATGACTCGAATGCAAATCATGTTTATGTCATAATGATCCATATAATAAGAACTGCTTATCCATACATGAGCAAAGGGAGGAGGAGTGATGGTGTTTGTTTTCTAAACATAAGGCTTACAAGAAGAATGCTCATCTTTAAATACTAAACCTTCTTATCACAGATGCTATGTCTCACACTGTGGGTCTTCTTTGAAATAGGATATGATATCCTCCATCTTTCACCTTTTTCAGTCACAATAACAACATTGGTTGATGTTAAACCGACATGACTGAGCAGTGATTCACAGATTAGCTAACAGCTTACTCCTGAAATGTACATATACAGCTTATATTATAATCAGCAAAGTTCAAGTGTTACCTCATTAAAACACTGGTAGGGATAGTGGAGCAGAATCCTAACACTGGCGGGAAAATGTCCTACAATCCGTGCCCAGATCTACACCTATACTGCATTACAATCCCTGCAGAAATGTGTGAGCCTGGTTCCACATCTCTGAACTGCGTTCCCCAATTTTAAGTTGGTCCTGGACCAAATTAATACCCAAGACTGCATGGTGGTTGTAAATAGCTCTTGTCCAGTTTAAAGTTCTTTCTGAACGGCTACATGCATCCATACCAATAACTAAATACTTGCTTGGCACTGCATATTTATTCCACACCATTGTGTTGGCAACGAGTTACTTTGCAATGTTAACAACACGTCTCCTGCTGACTGTATCTAGCCAGAGTAAAAGGACTGTTGCTCCTTGGCAGTGCTAAATATTTGACTCAAGGCAGGAGGACTAGACTAGTTATGAAGCTTATTGGCCCAGCCAAGCAATGACAGCTTCAAATATCTCTGTTCAGTAACTGATCACAACGTCCCTTTTGTTTCTTTGTCCATGTTACAACAGTGATAATGTCCTCTGAGGTGCCATGATATGGAAAAACGGGAAAAAGTTCCCCGAGGAGGGAAGCCTTATTTTGCGGGAAAATATTCCTATTTCTTTCCACATCAGAGCACCTTGTCGAATTATTGCTGACAGTATTTCCAGATCAAATCATCAACATTTTCTTCATTAAAACATATATTTTCCATATTACTGAATTTTCAATTCTCTGTAGAACCTCTTAACTTCTGCTAATTGCATGCTGGCTAAAGCCGGCTTAGTGAAACTCAAAATGACTTCAGACTCAGAATGATGTAGACCAGGCTATGAATTCCTATCACATCCTAATTTCATGGGGGAAGAGGGAATATCAGATTCAAAAACAAAAGGGTATCATTGGGACTTCGTCTGAAGTTGGTACAATTCTCTGATTGGGTAATTGTTCTCAGAGAATATTCATTTTCTGTGGCAATTTATCATATTGTTACCATTGATTATAGGACATTTACATAAAGTTAAACGTTTCTAAACTCCCCATGTATGTTGCACCTCTGCACCATTGATGGCCCTTCTTCCTTGTGTTGCAAACTTCCACTGACAGTGAATTATATCTAGCTGCATTTGTATCTTTGTAGCTGCATGAGTAAATACACTGCTTTAATCTAAAGAACTGTGATGATAACCCTTTCCAAGCTTTCGAGGTATTTTGCTCTTGTTAGGATCTCTCTCACACACACACACACACACACACACACACACACACACACACACACACACACACACACACACACTGCCCACTGTCCCTCAGTCAGCTTTGTCCTTCTTCTTCAGTGTGACTTTACTTGCCACCGCAGATCCCACTGCTCCAACACCTCCCGTAACCATGGAGACGCTCCCTTTGACCAATCCTGCGCTGGCTGCTGGCACACTGGTCACGGCTGTCTTGGTAAGCTCAAAACTTTTAGTTCCTACCCACGCGACACCCCCCAGGGTAGCACCAACAACATTTCGAGTCATGCTGAAGAGACCGCCACCGACTCTCCACATGACTCCTCCTTCTAGCCCGGGGTGGTCCTTATCTGTGTTCGAGACAGACGGAGACAGACAAACAGAGATGAGTCACAAAGAGAGAGGCACTACATTCACATATGTAGGACACCCTGACACCCCCCCCCCCTGGATGGCAGACTTAGCACTCTGGGCCTATATAGTACTGCAATTGGATATGGGACTTCCTCACAAATAGACCTCAGACAGTTCAGTCTGCGGATCACACCTCCTCCACTCCTAAGCCCCCAAGGGCTGTGCCCTCAGCCTCCTCGTGTTCCCACTGTACACCCACGACTGCAATCCCTGACACGAAGAGAACTCTGTTGTGCAGTTTGCAGACGACACCACCTTCATCGGACGAACAGTGAAAATTCCTATTGGGAAGAAACCAACATCCTGTGGTGCACAGAGAATAACCTCCTGATCAGAGGCAGCGAAACCAAGGAGCTCATCGTTGATTTTAGAGAAAAGGAGGCAAAACACCCCCCCCTCTGTCTACGTCAGTGGATTGGGGGTGGAGGAGTTTCAGGAAACTAATGAGAGCAAAATTTCCATGCCAGGGTCTCGTTCTCTGTTCTCCTCAGCTGAGCATCAATAAACATTGCTGGATAAGATAGAGTCCGATTAAATCTGAAGATTTCCTTCACCAGTGATCCTTTTGCGATGAGGTGCTTGTGCAGAGCCCAAAGAATACTAGAAGACCACATCCACCCCAGCCACAGCCTGCCCACCCTGATGCCGTCTGCCAAGAGGTAGAAAAGTATCTCTGTAAGACTGTAAGGCTCTTTGATTTATCCTCTGTACATCATAAAAAAGTTTTTTTGATTATGTAGGACAAATAAATGAACATTGTACCTTGTCCACTCACACACACACTAGAACACACTAGCTATCACTGTAACTTCTCCAATCCTACCAGCCCCATCACCATGTCCACTCTAACGTCACACATATTGACACACATACCTGACACTATCAGATATACATTGGGAAAAGAATTTAGACCTGGCCTGACTTGGGTCTAAGGTCTGGTCTTGGTTACCAGGAACCACGTCGACCTGTGAAGATCGCAAATTCTCAAGATCTAGTATATGAATGTAGTTCCACACCATGTGGGTGTTCCTCTTGTAGGTAGGGGGGGACTTCCTCCTGTTCGCTGTCCTCACAGTTGTGGTGGTTGTTGCAGTCTACCGGAGATGAGCTGCTCTCCTCCTCAACCTCCTGCTGTGAAGTCAGCACCTGAAAGACAGCGTCAACTCAGCGTTACAGAGTTCAAATAATTGTGCAGAGAAAAGTTATTTACTGAAGAAGAAATAGCCCCGAAGGAGCCGTCCACAGGAAGGTGGATCAATATTCCTGGGTGACACAGCTGTTAAGTTCTCCGTTAACTTAGGAGACAAAATATTACATACTTTCAGTGAGACTGCTTTACCCATGGTGTGAAGGAAAGATAATCCAGGTCCTTTTTAATCAAATTGATCTCAGTAGACCATAATAATAAGGCAATAATGTGAATTCATCTGATTCATCCACACAAACATGTAAGTGTGCGTTTGTGTGTATTGCTCTCTTACCGACCTTATTATATCATACATTAACTCACTTGATGTTTGTGGGGGCTGTCACATTTTAACAGTCGACAAAGCAGGTATTGGAGATGTATCCCAAACTATCATGGCTGGGCCCCCTGGTCACAGAGGAGCAGTGATGGGCTCGTCGCATGTTTTCAATCAAACTAAATCCAAAAGGGTCTCAGACACATTATTACAGTGAAATAATATTCCTGCGGCAGCTTCTGATTCTACCATACTGTACATTTACCTAAACTATCATTTGTTGCCAAGATAAACCTACAATGAAGCATTCGGTTCCAAAGACACAAAGAACACAGGATGGGAAACCAATATATTCCATCACACACACACTAACTACACATCAGTCCTCAGTCCCTCTGAAGCTGAGGTTAAGGCTGTGGACCCCCCCCAGAGGACAGGCTCTGGTGCTCCAGTGAGGACACACTGGGTGCTGGGGGTTCTCTGCTGGTAACGTTAACTTGCTCTGGGCGACACACACACTCACACACACACACACACACACAGACCATACCTCTATCACGTCCGCACATATCTTGTGACTTGACACAGCTGCTGTTACAGTCCACTAAAAGAAAACCGAGGTTTCTCGCTTACCTTCATTTTGTTAGAGAAGCAGCCCTGAAGCGCTCCCTGCGTGTGTGTGTGTGTGTGTGTGTGCGCGCGCGCGTGTGTGTGTGTGTGTTTTTGTCGCTCCTGCTTCTGTTGTTTTGCTGTCAACCTGAAAGCGGAAGTGACGTAGTGTTGTTTACAGTGCGCTGGGTGTAATGGCAGCTGAAGGCCGCACGGTGTCAGCAGAGAGCGGAGTCAGTCACTGTCACCATGCTTAGTTATCGCTCAGAGCTCCACTCATGATCGCGTGGGGGTGTGGACCATAAACCTGCCGAGGTTCTGTCAAAAACAGTGGTGCTGTTATATGTGGAATGCATTTTAGATCATTGGGAAATACAGCGTTCATTTGGACAAACAGCTGGTGGCCAGCAGCAGTGAACAGTGTGTATGTATGGTGATGAATGAACAAACATGTGACCCGGTGCTGTGCTGGGTCTCCTTCATGTGTTATACACTGGTGATTCTTCAACTATCTTCATGTTTATGTCCCTAGCAGAAATAAGAAGAACAAAAACACATTTCTTATCTTTTCTCTTTGTGGCACTCACTTAACACCAAAATGAACACACACAAAATAAGTCAATGTATATGCCAAGAAATAATGACTGGTCTAGTCATTGTTTCTGTTACATGTGTGGTCCTTGCTGTATATCCTTTGTCCTCACATTTTGGACAGTCAACCCTGCTAATCTTTTTTATTTAACATTGACCTAACATTAATTTTATATACAAATGACACTTACATGCCAATTTTAATGAAATGTATCATGTGTTGTAAGATACATTAGTGTTTTATGTATTTTTTCATAAAAAGAACACCTGTCCCTTGGGGTCACTGTCATTCCCATCACGCTGTGCAAACTGTAAGTTGTGGGAGTTTTTTGAAGGGTTGTACCCTTGGTGATCACAGCAGTAGTCATGTGACAGGAGAGCACATGGCTGCAGGACGAAGCTGCTCCATGGAGGGAACTAACATTAGAAAACATCAAGGTCATATTTTTGGTAAATTGAAGATATATTTATTGGTTGTCATTTCCAAACAGCTCGTATATCCTTTAAAGATAGAAAAAATAAGAGCAATAACATTTTATAATGTGTATTTTGTGTTTAATTAATACACAGACATTAGCATGCTAATGTAGCATGAGATTGTTTTAAAAGGTGACAAAATGTCATTTCCATCACTTTGTTTATTGTGATGGAAAAGACATAATGTTCTGGGAAAGTGTTACGGCTTATATCACTGAAAATATTCTATGTTAAATTAAACAATTAAACAAAACACTTTAAGGGTGGTGATATATTGTATTGCGTTTTTGTCCCACCCCTACTGTAAACCTGATGTCATCAAAACCTGTCCCCACATGGAACAGACAACGCACACACAAAGCCGACTTATTGAGTTCAGCTGGACTGTGGAGTGTATTTCCTGTTTTATTGTGTCGTTCAACTCTTCCCTCTCGTTTCAGGCTCCTTGACCTTCTGCCCTTGTGTGTTTCCCACTCCTGTGATCTGCCCGCCCTGATCGTTTCCACCTGTACTCTCCTCCTGCACCTTTTTATCATCTGTTTGCATTTTGGTCCATCTTCTTGGGTGTGCTTCTGGTCTTAACAAAATCCTATAAATTTCACATTTTATAATTTATATATTATGCTTCCACTGTGAAAAAACAGAAAAAATGTTTGCTTGTTTTTGAGTCCAGTAGGAAATAATTCCAAATGGTGGCCTTAAAGGTAGTCTGCCGTATTGTTGTCGGGTTTTTTTGTGAGATGTTTAAGGCAAGGTTTAAGGCAAGTTTATTTGTATAGCACCTTTCAGACTCGAGGCAATTCAAATCGTTTTACAGGGACATAAAACACAATGAACACAGAAAAATTAAATTGCACGTAAAAGATAATAAAAGCACAAGAAAATAGATAGTTATTATTAGTTAATAGTTAACAGGAAAGTGCTGCCAGTGAGGCAAAACGGAGCAAAATGGAGCTCCATAGAAACAGTCGAGCTGCTTTTGCTATCGAAAACTGACAAAAAGCATGGTTTTTCAGTATCACAGGAAAAATCAATTAAAATGGATGGTCATAGCATAAACCGCTCATATTGTTGACTTACTAAACACATGTTTTTGACCAGCAGGGGACCGATGTGGACTGATAAAATACAGAGAGGATAAGGATCAAATCTGGTGGTTAAATGTTGAGTAATGTAGCGGTTACAGTTAAAAAACAGATATAAAATGAGAGATAACAGCACAGCGTACGTGCTTCCAGGTCCTACTGACAGAAGAAAAGGTGTGATATAAACAGATAATTCCATAGAAATACATCGGTTTGAAATTCGTGCTCAGACACAAATTCATAGATTAACCTTTCATGACTATTTCATGAACTTCCATGAGACTGGGTTGCAATATAAGCCTTCAGCAACTCCACAGCATCAACACGCGCCTCTTTACCAAACTTAATTGTTTGCCTTAAGTGATAAATGCAAACAATGGAATAAACAATGAACAAACAAGATGTCCTTCCATTGTGAATTTGGAAAGTAGCAAGTTAATCTAATTGTGGAACAGAACAGGAGTCTGCTCTTCATTTACTCTTTATTTACTTTTGAGAGTTTTCCCACGTGTTAGCAGTAGAGCAAAACACTGAACGTTATCAGGATCATGCTTCCACTGATGATGAAGAGGAATCTACTGATGAGGAAGAGGAATCTCCTCAGATGAATGATGGTTTCCAGCCATAGGATGGAAATTGTCTCTGGTCTTTCATCCCTCACAGTGGCAGAAGACAAAAGTATGCAGTGTCTTATATTGATGCCATAAAGTCATTTTTTGAGCTATTTCAGCTAGAGGCATTTGAAAAGACAGTGCTGGACATGACAAACCGGGAGGGGCAAGGTGTGTAAGCCAACAAGTGGACAGGATAGACTTACAGACATAACCAGGTCTGTTGATTCTTGCTGGCACACACCTTCTAGTGAAGAAGCTATGGCTCGTTTCTGGCATCCCCAGTCTGGCTCAATGATATTTCGTTATCTCATGAGTCTTTCAGTTTAATGATTGGAACACAAGACCAGCACAGTCTGAATGAGACAAACAAAAAAAAACAAGTGGTTGTCCCCTGCCACTGATGTATAATCTTAGCACTAACGCCACTGTGAATGAGGACTTGGTCCTTTGCCTTCAATCAGTAAGTAAACTATGCCTGAAACATTCAAATATAGACTGGTAAACCTGCTGATGGAAAGCCTGAAGAGGAATGTCAAAAGGACAAAGAGTTGCTGAAGAAAAAGCTGACCATGGTGGGACCAGTAAGACTGGACTGCTGGTGGGAAGAGACCGGGTTTGATTTAGATTTTATGTGTTCTTTCACTGAGACAAGTGCTCTTATGTCCTATGGTCGCAAAAAGAGAACAAATGTGCTTCTAAAGAGCACTTTTCACAGGGATCATCCTGGGCTGCAACCATAATCAAGGGGAAGTTGACAACCTTCACAAGGTATTGCACAATTTTCATGCAATACTTATTATCATTCGTAAAAAAGGCAATGCATTGCATTTTTGTGTAACAAAATAAGTGTCCATTTTTGAATGATTTGTTCTTCTGTTGTGGGTTACCTACTAAACCAGTGCATACCATACTTAAATATATAATAATAGATATAATTAAATGTAAATGAGGTCTACATACCATGAAATGTGTATAGTTTAAAATTATGAAAATGGGTTAGAAGGAAGTTGCCTAAAAAGGTTTATGACAACATGCTTTATAAACAGTCAAACCAGGCTGGGTCAGTTTTGACATGGGAAGACAAAATTGCATGGTCAATAGAAAGCCAATACCTTTTACCTCCGAAGGATTATGGTATGTCTATTGACTTTACATACAGAAGAATACTGGCAAAGTAGTAAAAGTAGTCAACACATTTGAAGATATCAGCAGGCTAACTGTGAAATAATATGAGATTACTTAGTAACTACTCAGCGTAATGTACCACTTGATGATGGAAGAATGAGGCACTACTTGGCAACTAGTGATGATGTATCACTTTGTATGGGAGTGTGCAAAAAGCGTAACTAATCATTAATTTGGTAAATCTTGTTTCTGATTCATCAACAACCACTCAGGAAGACAGTGGTCAGTATGATGATGCACTAATTATTACATAATGATTAATTAATATAGCATTTCCCAGTCTGCTCTTTAGTAACTGATCATTATCTACTACAGGCTTCCCCAATTACTTTTCCCCAAGGGCCAAATTATGTCAAGAATATCAAGTCAAGGGCCAAAACATCCAGGGTTCAAGTAGAAGTACTAGTGGTGGTGGTAAAATGATTTAGGCCTGGGATTATCAAATCCTGTGATGAGGATCACACAACAAAATAAACTAACCGTTTAATTAAAACACTATGGAAGACATGGTGGTTACAATATGCTTGAGGAGTAATGCAGATTTATACACAGCAGCCAGTGGGACATACAGGTGCACTCAAAATGATTCAACCCCCAGTGCAAAATGTACACACTTAAGCTGTGTTCAACTCAAACCAAGAACAATTGAAATAGCTCAACACAACTAATATTACAGGTTGTTTCTCCACATTCAACACAATCTGCCACTTTTAATGACTACTGCAGTCTCTAAATTATTCAACCCCTTGACAAGCATCTTTAGTACATAGTAGAGCACCTTTTGCTGTTATGACCTGCTGCAAATGTGATGCATAGTCAGACAAAAAAAGTCTCTAGGTCTCAAATATTCTTGGGCATACTGTAATCACCTTCTTCAAATCCCATCAGAGATTTTCTGTGCTATTCAAGTCAGGTGACTGTGACGGCCACTCTAGTATCTTCCAGGACTTTTTCTGAAGCAAAGCCTTGGTGGACTTGGAGGTTTGCTTCGGATCATTGTCCTGTTGGAAGGTCCGATGACACCCAAGCTTCAGCTTCCTCACAGATGGGCTGACATTTTCTTGACTTGAATCCATCGTGACCTCCAAACGCTGCAGGTTTCCAGTGCCAGAAGAAGCAAAGCAGCACTAGAGCATCACAGAGCTGCCGCCATAGTTCACTGTAGGCTTGGTGTTCTTTTCATGCCTCATTCTTCCTCCTCCAGACATACCGCTGACAAACCACTGGAACTTTACTTTTGTTTCAACGTTCCACAGAAAGGAATCCCAAAATGTCTGTGGCTTATTTATATGGTTTCAAGCATATTGGAGCTATTACTGTAGAAACTGAAACCTCAGTGCCAGCTGCCACCAAGTCTTACTGCAGATCTTTGCAGTCGCTCAAAGGTTTTTGGCCTCCTGCCTCCTCAGAAATCTGGTGGCAGCTGTTGATAGCTTCCTCTTTCTGCCACGTCCAGGTAGTGCAGCCAGTGTTCCTTTAGCTTTCAACTGTGAACTGTGCTTCCAAGTCATTAAAAGTGACATATTGTGTGAGAAACCACTTGTAATATTAGTTGTGTTGAGCTATTCAAGTTGTACTTGTTTGAGTTGTTCATTGAACACAATTGAAAGTTTGTACATTTTGCCAGTATACCTAATGTGCTATGGGGGTTGAAAAAGAATGAAAAGTGCTTTACAAATTAAACTATTGGTCTTATTGTTGTAATTGTTATCATACAACAATAAGATTTACAAATGGACCAAAATAATTGGATGTTCACTCACCAATCAGTGTGACAGCTTTAGATTCTCTGATTTGCAGACAGCTACAGTCAGCGTGAATATCAAGCATGTCAGTTTAGCATCGACGCAGTCCTGTAAAATAAAACTAATCTCATCAGCCCAGTCAAACTTAAACTGTTTAAACGGTTTTCTTGGTGTCAACTTAGTGTTTTTTTGTGCAGGCCATGTTCTTCGTTTAGGAAAGCAACTGATCATCTGTAACTCACATTAGCTAAGCAGAGCGCATCATTATGTGATAGGTCATGGTCTTGCAATGGCGCTGTAGGTTAAGTGTATGGTGTGAAATTAGGCCAAAATAAATCTAGAACAGTGAGTTCTTAGTTTGTTACGTTGTTCTCTTTATTTCACACGCTATGACAGGTGTCTGGCCTGCGGGCCACCTGATGGGGTTCAGAGATTATAGACTATATAGTCTTTGCTGTTCAGGAACAACTTATTAACATATCACTAACTGTCATCCCTGATTTATTTCTCACTCATTCCTTAGGAAGCAGTAGCAGCATTAGAAGTTGTCAGTACTCAACTTTGTGTACCATATTACCATAAGCGCTACCCAGTCTTGTAGTAATACTGCCTGTTGACGCTCTTTCCTGTGAGACACAAGTCTTTAGACCACTGAAGATGTCTCAAAGCTGACCTGTAAAATCCACATTTGTTAAAACTTAATTTGACTGGTGTACACACAATTTGGGCCATTGTTGTTGTAAAAGCTGAGTTGCAGTATGTGAACACAAACACCACTTCCTTCTGTTTCCTGTGAGAACTAACCTTTGACCTCTACATCTTGCTCCCAGCATCGAGTCAGACACATGATGTCCCACGGGAGCTTGACAGCAAGTGCTCTACAAGGTCCCTGCTTTCCTTTGCTTGATTCTCTGTATATTTTTTTAACTCCTAAAGTCTAAAAATACACTTCAGTGCGGATGTTGCTGCTGTGTTACATAAGCTTGTGGGATTGAAGTGTCAGGAATAAGAAGTTGTACAGAAAGTTTCTGGATCTTAGCTCTCATAAAGTAAACAATCATGGAAGAAAGGACAGTTTCCTGGAACAGCTTCACAGAGGAAAATCTACACAGAATTCACTTCAAGCTTCATGTTTTGGTCACTTTTCAATATACTTGAGGAAAAATGTCGCAGGTTTCCGAGCTCCACTGTAAAACCTGACAGTAATGAAGTCAATTACTCAAACTGTATTTAGTCTCTGTTCCAGATTTTTATGTACCATAACAGTGTGATCACTCCCACAGTAAAGAAGGATGTCCCCTCATCCCCAGAAATATATCCTGAATAATGTGAAACTTCTTTTCACAAACATTCCTATGCAACTGTAGAGTTAAGTATTATTATATTAACATTTGTATTTCTTGCTGTGTGATCTAATGAATATAGATAATATATTTTTTCTGGTCAAAGGAAGCAGAAGTTTTCTAGATGATTTAGATTCATTTCATGTTGAGGAATATCCATATAGTGGTTCTATCAGGACTTACTACGTTTGAGTTTTCTTTTATTCTGTGGTCCCAGGGTTTCCTTTAGATAACTCTGTACAGGATCCATGCCAAAGGTTTCTGTGGGGAGATTTAAAGGGAAGGCAGATTTCTTTTTAAATTCTTTTTAATTGTTAATGGTTGGACGTGGTGGTTAAATGACAGAAGAGAAAAGTAATGCTGGATAACTGACCAGCGTCAAACATGTAAGTATATTATTTCTATCACTATTTTCAGTAAAACATTTT
>NW_027255240.1:0-30035 GCF_042242105.1 Pempheris klunzingeri
AATATATCTTTTTTCTAAAATAATTCTATATTAGTTTTTTTTATATATTTTTTGATAATTTATTTTGTTTTTTTTACAAATCGCGCACGCTCGCTATTCATTTAATAATTATTTTATGCTGCTAGATGCCGACACAAGATTCAGAATAAAACTAGTTTCCGGCTTCTAGTTTATTTCTAAAATATTTTAATAGGATTATAAAGAATGTTTATAAACAAAGAAAACCTTGTCATGCATAAAGTTTAGAATATCATCCATCCTACAATGAAGACTAATAAACGTAACACTCTTTTATATATAACGATTTTTTTATTTATTATATTTTCTTTATTTAATTATATTATGAATCTATCACTAAGTATCTAACTTTCTGTAATATTTATTTCATGTTAAGATTATATGTTTCTTTGATGATACCACTCCCCTACATAATCTATATTGAATTCCATAATCTCGAGTTTATCTTAGCTGTGATTTTAATATAAATTCTGAAAGATATAATATCATATAAAAATAATCTAATATAGTTTTTTTCTAAAATAATTCTATCATTGTTTTTTTTACATATTTTTTTTTTATTTACTTTTGTTTTTTTTCAAATCGCGCACTCTCGTTATTCTTTTAGTAATTATTTTATGCTGCTAGATGCCGACAAAAGATTCTCTGTAAAGCTAGATTCTGGCTTCCTCTTTATTTTTAAAAGTATTTAATAGGATTAGAAAGTATGTTTGTGAAGAAATTAAGCAATTTCATGCACAAAGTATATAATATCATCCATCCAACCTTGAAGTGCATAAAAGGTAACACTATTTTTCTTATAACTTTTTTTTTCTTTATTATTTTTTCTTTATTTTCTTTTTATATAAATCTTTGCTTAATTCTCCAACTTTCTGTGATAGTTAATTCATGTTGAGATTATAAGCATCTTTGATGATTTCAGTCCCGTACTAAATTTATAGTAAATTCCATAATTTCGAGTTAATCTTGTATGTGATTTTAATATAAATTCTGAAAGATATACTTTCATTAAACATATATCTAATGTATCTGTTATGTAAAATAATTCTATCACAGTTTTTTTTATATATTTTTTGATAATTTATTTTGTTTTTTTTCAAATCGCGCACTCTCGTTATTCTTTTAATAATTATTATATGCAGCAAGATGCTGACACAAGATTCAGAATAAAACTAGTTTCCGGCTTCTAGTTTATTTCTAAAATATTTTAATAGGATTATAAAGAATGTTTATAAACAAAGAAAACCTTGTCATGCATAAAGTTTAGAATATCATCCATCCTACAATGAAGACTAATAAACGTAACACTCTTTTATATATAACGATTTTTTTATTTATTATATTTTCTTTATTTAATTATATTATGAATCTATCACTAAGTATCTAACTTTCTGTAATATTTATTTCATGTTAAGATTATATGTTTCTTTGATGATACCACTCCCCTACATAATCTATATTGAATTCCATAATCTCGAGTTTATCTTAGCTGTGATTTTAATATAAATTCTGAAAGATATAATATCATATAAAAATAATCTAATATAGTTTTTTTTCTAAAATAATTCTATCATTGTTTTTTTTACATATTTTTTTTTTATTTACTTTTGTTTTTTTTCAAATCGCGCACTCTCGTTATTCTTTTAGTAATTATTTTTTGCAGCTAGATACCGACACAAGATTCTATATAAAGCTAGATTCTGGCTTCTAATGTATTATTATAAATTTTTAATAAGATTTTAAAGAATTTTTATAAAGAACTAAGGCACTTTCTTTTACAAAATTTAGAACATAATCCATCCTACACTGAAGACTATAATACGTAACACTATTTTACTTATAACTTTTTTTTTATTTATTATTTTTTCTTTTTTTTATTTTATTATGAATCTTTGCATATATCTCTAACTTTCTGTGATAGTTAATTCATGTTGAGATTATAAGCTTCTTTGATGATTTCACTCCCGTACTAAACTTATAGTGAATTCCATATTTTCTAATTAATCTTAGTGCCGGTTTTAATATAAAATCTAAAAGATATCATTTTAGTAAACATATATCTAATATATCTTTTTTCTAAAATAATTCTATATTAGTTTTTTTTATATATTTTTTGATAATTTATTTTGTTTTTTTTACAAATCGCGCACGCTCGCTATTCATTTAATAATTATTTTATGCTGCTAGATGCCGACAAAAGATTCTCTGTAAAGCTAGATTCTGGCTTCCTCTTTATTTTTAAAAGTATTTAATAGGATTAGAAAGTATGTTTGTGAAGAAATTAAGCAATTTCATGCACAAAGTATATAATATCATCCATCCAACCTTGAAGTGCATAAAAGGTAACACTATTTTTCTTATAACTTTTTTTTTCTTTATTATTTTTTCTTTATTTTCTTTTTATATAAATCTTTGCTTAATTCTCCAACTTTCTGTGATAGTTAATTCATGTTGAGATTATAAGCATCTTTGATGATTTCAGTCCCGTACTAAATTTATAGTAAATTCCATAATTTCGAGTTAATCTTGTATGTGATTTTAATATAAATTCTGAAAGATATACTTTCATTAAACATATATCTAATGTATCTGTTATGTAAAATAATTCTATCACAGTTTTTTTTATATATTTTTTGATAATTTATTTTGTTTTTTTTCAAATCGCGCACTCTCGTTATTCATTTAATAATTATTTTATGCTGCTAGATGCCGACACAATATTCTCTGTAAAGCTAGATTCTGGCTTCCTTTTTATTTTTAAAAGTATTTAATAGGATTATAAAGTATGTTTATAAAGAAATTAAGCAATTTCATTGACCAAGTTTAGAACATAATCCATTATACACTGAAGACTATAATACGTAACACTATTTTAATTATAACTTTTTTTTTATTTATTATTTTTTCTTTTTTTTATTTTATTATGAATCTTTGCTTAATTCTCTAACTTTCTGTGATAGTTAATTCATGTTGAGATTATAAGCATCTTTGATGATTTCACTCCCGTACTAAACTTATAGTGAATTCCATATTTTCTAATTAATCTTAGTGCCGGTTTTAATATAAAATCTAAAAGATATCATTTTAGTAAACATATATCTAATATATCTTTTTTCTAAAATAATTCTATATTAGTTTTTTTTATATATTTTTTGATAATTTATTTTGTTTTTTTTACAAATCGCGCACGCTCGCTATTCATTTAATAATTATTTTATGCTGCTAGATGCCGACAAAAGATTCTCTGTAAAGCTAGATTCTGGCTTCCTCTTTATTTTTAAAAGTATTTAATAGGATTAGAAAGTATGTTTGTGAAGAAATTAAGCAATTTCATGCACAAAGTATATAATATCATCCATCCAACCTTGAAGTGCATAAAAGGTAACACTATTTTTCTTATAACTTTTTTTTTCTTTATTATTTTTTCTTTATTTTCTTTTTATATAAATCTTTGCTTAATTCTCCAACTTTCTGTGATAGTTAATTCATGTTGAGATTATAAGCATCTTTGATGATTTCAGTCCCGTACTAAATTTATAGTAAATTCCATAATTTCGAGTTAATCTTGTATGTGATTTTAATATAAATTCTGAAAGATATACTTTCATTAAACATATATCTAATGTATCTGTTATGTAAAATAATTCTATCACAGTTTTTTTTATATATTTTTTGATAATTTATTTTGTTTTTTTTCAAATCGCGCACTCTCGTTATTCTTTTAATAATTATTATATGCAGCAAGATGCTGACACAAGATTCAGAATAAAACTAGTTTCCGGCTTCTAGTTTATTTCTAAAATATTTTAATAGGATTATAAAGAATGTTTATAAACAAAGAAAACCTTGTCATGCATAAAGTTTAGAATATCATCCATCCTACAATGAAGACTAATAAACGTAACACTCTTTTATATATAACGATTTTTTTATTTATTATATTTTCTTTATTTAATTATATTATGAATCTATCACTAAGTATCTAACTTTCTGTAATATTTATTTCATGTTAAGATTATATGTTTCTTTGATGATACCACTCCCCTACATAATCTATATTGAATTCCATAATCTCGAGTTTATCTTAGCTGTGATTTTAATATAAATTCTGAAAGATATAATATCATATAAAAATAATCTAATATAGTTTTTTTCTAAAATAATTCTATCATTGTTTTTTTTACATATTTTTTTTTTATTTACTTTTGTTTTTTTTCAAATCGCGCACTCTCGTTATTCTTTTAGTAATTATTTTTTGCAGCTAGATACCGACACAAGATTCTATATAAAGCTAGATTCTGGCTTCTAATGTATTATTATAAATTTTTAATAAGATTTTAAAGAATTTTTATAAAGAACTAAGGCACTTTCTTTTACAAAATTTAGAACATAATCCATCCTACAATGAAGACATATAAAACGTAACACTATTTTATTGTTAATTATTTTTTTACTTATTATATTTTCTTTATTTTATTTTATTATGATACTATTATTATATATCTAACTTTCTGTAATATTTAAATCCTGCTATGTTTATATGTGTCATTGATGAAACCAATCGACTACAAAATCTATAGTGAATTACATATTTTGGTGTTAAGCTTACACCACATTTAAATATAAAATCTGAAAGATATAATTTTAGTAAACAACAATCTTATAGAATTATTTTAGAAAAAATAATTCTATAATAGTTTTTTTTATATATTTTATGATTATTTATTTTCGTTTTTTTTCAAATCGCGCACTCTCGCTAAACCTTTAATAATTATTTTATGCAGCTAGATGTCGAATCAAGCTTGTTCAAAAATAAAGTCCCTTGCTTATTGTTTATTTTAAATGATTGTTAATAAGTTCTTAAAGGATGTTTATAAAGAAATAATTCAATTCCATTGACAATGTTTGGGACACAATACATTTTAGATTGAATACTACGAAACGTAACACTAATTGGTTAATAACTATTTATTTTTGTTATTTTTGGATTTTTTTATTTTACTACGATACTGTAATGAAGTATCTACCTTTATACATTATTTAAATAAAATTATAGCAACTAATGTTTGTTTTTTTTTCAGATCGTGCACTATCATTAAAAGAATGATTATTATATTCTGCTAGATGGTGTTTCTAGCTTCTCCAAATATCGAGTATTTTTCTATATTTTTTATTCTAAAATTAAACTAGAATACCTATGAATGTAATTTTTGCTGCAGTATTAAAATATATAATAACCATTACTCTTAATTGTTCTATAATTTTTCTTTTAAGTTTTAGATGGAGTTCAATTTCTATTGATAAGTTGATTTATTGCTTGAGAAACGTTACTTTCAGTATACATGATTGATGTATTGATATTAAATAATCCATCATATCTAATAATTAAAAATTTTATAATAAATTTTTTTGCGGAAATAATATAAAATCTACATTAGATTCGATTATAGATAATTCAAATACAAACACCCGTTGTATAAATGTTAGTTGTGGAACATAATTTCATATATATATATATATATATATATATATTCACATAATTCTAGATATAAAAAAATATGTAAAACAAGTCGTCGCTTGTTTAATTAATAAATAATCTGATACAAAGTCGCGCAGCAAAATACAATACCAAGATATGATGAGAAAAAATTAGAATATTATTGCTTAAAATGTGTTTAAATAATTTAGATTTTTGAAAAAAATAATAAATTTGCTGCAAAAAAATCATATCAGGTATATGAACGAGATATTAAATCAAAATATTATCAATATTTAAATAAAAATTCGTATAATTTGAAAGTAAATTTTCAACCAATAGAAGCTCAATAAATAAAATTTAAAAAATAATTAAATCAATTTATAATTTTAAAACAATAAAAAAGGTTTCTTATTTTTAAAAGCGTAAATTTACATTTCGTGAATTTCCGTAATCTACAAATGCCGACTAATGAAATACGTGTAACTTAAGCATCTTATAAATTTGAGAGAGAAAGTGTATTTTAACGAAAATCCTTATGAATGATCTCATAACGTAATAAGCATATTTAATTTATAAATTAGCTCTTGTAAAAATTCACTTTTGATAAAATTACAATCCATATTTTTTTACATTTTAAAACTTAATTAACATAATGGCGCTAAAAAATAATTCCTATCATTGACAACGATAGTAAATATATATATAAATGTTTTGTTTATTTTTATTTAAATCTTTAAATGAATATTCACAAAAATTTCATAAAAACATTAAATTTATTTATATTTAGTATTAGGGAATACTAAATTAATATAATAAGAAATTTTTTCGATGAAGTTTCTTAAATAAATATTTAATTTTTATAAAAATATCTAATTGTAAAAAGCTACACTTTGTAAAACTACGAGATAATTTTCACTAGTTTATGGCAATGAATGAAGAATTTATAAAATTGTGTCACTATTTTATGATTTTCATAACCACTATAAATGTGATAAATGGTTAAAAATCATAATTATATGTATAAAAGATTATTGACAAAAAATATAAAAGAGAAACAATAGTAAAATTTCAGGTTTCATAATAAAGACAATGAGGCGGTTTTTTTTATACTTCGGTACCGACCGGCAGTTAAATGATTAATTAGTAATAACGATTTTAATGCACCGTGATGACAGTTTCTAATATTATATAATTAAATTAATATTGAGTTAATGGTGATGCATAAATTGCGTGGAACAAATTTTTAATAAAGTTTGCTAAAATAGTAAAAAAAGTCAATTTACCGAAATTTCTTCGTTCCTTTTTTTGGTGCGGCGAGAATATTGACAAAATGAGCACTTTTTTTACTCGGGATTTTTCGACTTTCGTACTATATAATTGAATAAATCGCACATAGTCGTTAACGACTTTAATTGTACTTTGGCTTGTTACCGTGGTAATGAATATCTTCCTTTTCAACTGATAATATTTGTCAAGGTGACTTTTGTTATTCAATTTATTTAATGTTACATTGAATTCAATATGATTCAAAATATAATATAAAATTAGAAAATTTTTTTTTGTTGAACTACGATTGAAAATAAAACAACAATATTCACAATTAATATTATTAAATAAATGATAAAAACCTTGTGTTAAAATCGGAAACTTTTTTGTCATGCAACCATTGATATATATTTGTTTGTTATTCAATTGTTCTAAACAAAGAAAAATGACTGATAACAATATAACAAAACCTTTAATGCCTCGCTCCCAATAAATATTGCCAATCTATATATATGTTCAATTCAATTAACATTATTTTAACAATCAACTAAACGAACTTAATTTTTAAGAGGTATTCTGATAATGATCTAAGAAATTTTTTATACTCAAAAAATTCTAAAAATGGAAACTCATGAATTATTGTTGATAATTATTTTCGTATTTAAGAAATTTTGATATTTGTATTACTGGTAGGTTGTAATAAAGGGCCTAATATAAAATGATTATATAAAAAATTATTTATTCAGAGTACTTCGCAAAATATAAATATTTGAAAATAAATATTATACATAGCTTTTGTTATAATTTTAATGAAAAACAAAATAATTCATTAAGAAGATATTTGATATTCATACTATACAGCGTTTAAATTAATAACCAGATAATTCAAAAATAATAATATCCATTACTATTCAACAGGGTTGATATAAGATTCCATTGTTTCGTATTATAATGATAATTTTTACACATGCAAAACTTTTTATGGATGTATAATTAGAACTGGTGGTAAATAATTTTATAATATAGTGATCAAGTTAAATTAGAGTAATTATATTTATGAAATAAAAATTGGAATTACACCACAAGATCAAATTATCTGATTTATTCTAAAGAAATTTATTTCAAAAAATTTTATGAGTAGATAACTCTGTTTTGTAAAAAACTGAAAAATATGTCATACTTCAATTAATTGTTATATTATCCTAGATATATACAATATATTATTTTATATCATTTAAATTTTAAATCTGGTACTTCTTTATCTGTGGTATAAAATTAAATCAATGAATCTGGATTTATTAGTGTATATGTGTATATTATCATCTTTTCTATTCTTATCAAAATATTTTTATTTATATTGGATATGATATATTTATATATGTATTAAAGTTATGTGATTTTATTTTATACATAGTCTCAATTGATATAAAGCAGTATTTAAGAGAAAAATGATAAATTATGGAATTTTTGTTAAGTACAAAAACTTGGAGCACATTAATAAGATTAAAATTACTGATAATATAATAAATTATATGAAAATGAGAAAAATGTATTTTTTAAATAATCACACTGGTAAATATAAAAGGGATATCGCGTGATGGAAAAGTTTTTTTGTTGATAAATGAAATGAAAATTAACATTTAAATATAATTTAATCATGCTATTATTCCGGTAACCGTCAATGCAAGATTGAAGAAAAAGAAAATGTTATATAATCTATTAATTTTGTCAAATTTATACGATGTAAGTAATATTTCATAAAAAATAATTACATTTTTATAAAATAAATATAGTGATTGAATACTTCATCACGTATTTTTTTATGATTTATGTCATTTTAGAATATTTTTTATCATATAAATTTTTAATAATAAATATTCATTCTCATATAAAATTTTCTTTTATGTTGGTTAATATTAAGCTTATACACTATGTTTGTCGAGTTTGTTTAATTTTTCATTAATAATGTTACTAAAATCACTTGATCAATCCACACAATAAATAACGAAAATCTTATAAATAAACCACAAATTTTACCACTTTATTCCATTTGAATGTGAAAAATTACAACTGCGGTATTACTCCAGTACATACAAACAATTATACGTGTTTAAAGAATATTAAAGACTCTTTTGATAGTATGATATTAAAAAATAAAGTAACGAATTTTTCTTAAAATCTCACAAATATAAATATACTGAAGTATAAGATGATTGGTATTCAAATTATGTACAGAATTAACCCATATAAAATAAAAAGTATCACTCTAGTACTTGAACGTAATTGGTTTTGTAACTAAAAACATAATTTGTAAAACAAGTGAAAATGTATACGAACGATTTTTTTTCATTTTAATCTTATTATACCACAAAACATATATAAAAGATATTTTATCAAATTTATTAATAAACCAAGCGAAAATAAGATAGTGATAGAAAATATTATAAAATTAACAATTATGATAAATGATCCAAAATTAATGCAAGATTTTTATGGTGTATCAGACGAGATAATTCAAAATATTACAACAATAAATTTTGGTAATAATAAAATTTTATTCCTGTTTAAAAATCATTATTTTCACTGCCACAAATTACGAAAAGGTAATTTTTAAATTAACTCTAATGTATCTACTATTTGTTTTAAACATGTATTATAAAAGGTTTAACAATGCTGCAAAATGACAGAACAAATTTGATTGTATTTTATTCTGTTCTATTGAGGATTTTAATTCTCATTCTGTCGATATTAAAACTAGTTATGAGCCATAAAATAAGTAATTAATTTTTCTTCCTTTCTTTATGATTTAAGAATTTTTATAGAAACAAAAAATACATAATCACAAGTCGAGACAAGAAAATATCCCTGTAGAATTTATTTATACAAATATATGCCGATTATGGCCATACTGGGTCTACATATCCACTGAATATACATTATATATACATATAAAAAGAATATCAGACTTACACCCATTACATATATATTTGATTTTAATATGTTTTGTTATATTTTCAGTGCGTGAGACAACAAATGCAGCAATGATAAATAAAACTGAATTTACTCAATCCTTTACAATGTAATGACCACTAGACACGCGATTAGCGTGCGCCCACTTCATCTACACGCTAACATGCGTCAATTGATACTACTAATAGTCTCTTTTGAAAGTATCTATTAGCCAGAACCATTTAATAATTAACTACTGTATATTATTTTTTAGTCTCATGGTTAACTAAACATTAAAATGTTATAGTAATAATGTGGAAATGATAATTTAGAAATCTTATGAATATTTATTAGAAATTTATTAGTGTATATGATTGTAATTCTACATGTTAAAAATGTATTGCGGCATTTACAATATTTTTGCTTATATGGACCAAATTTTTTAATATATTAAATTTCGACAATTCAACATTTAAAAAGAAGAAATAATATTATTGAAATAAGCATATCTAATATTTTTAATAAATCATATTTTTAAAGATAAGCCAAAAATTTAAGTGTGACAGATGATTTGCTATTATCAAGTAGCATCAGAAAATTAATAAAAAATTATATACCTTTATAGACCCTGGTTAAGTATATTAGAAGAGATGCTTAAAAATAAATACATTATTATACTGCCTTAAGAATGAAATTTTACAGTATTACGTCTTGTATATTTTACACTTAAATTCTAATTTTAAATAATTACTTAATGATATATATGAATATGAGTCTTTTCATTTATATAAATTATAATCTTAAAACGAATTAGTCTCTTTAATTTCATATTATGATACTTTGATTATATACATATATTAATATATTGTAAAGATATATTAAATTCATAGTAATATTACATTTTTACTTCCAATTCAGTGCACATTAATCAGTAATAAAGAAACTTTTTCCTGTCAATAATTTAAATCACTCTACCCTTTAAGACCAAAATATAAATCTAGTTAACAAAACGGTTATATAAGTTTGTGTTTTGTATGGAAATGATAATGTTTTTCAGAAAAGTTAGATAAATTATAAAAATTTACTATCAGTAACCAAATTAGTTCAACATAAATTATTAATCGACCGAAAATTTAAAGACGATTTACTCATTGATATTTATTATATAAAAAAATAATATTATATTCATGATATTTAATTATGATATTTCTAAAACTTTTACAATATGCATTTAATGCTGTAATGAAATTATAAATAATGAAGAATTTTAGTTTGATATGAAATTAGAAAAAAATTGATGATTGAATTTATAATAACCATATTTCTTATATGGTGAAAATTCAATTAAATTTAATTTATAAGATGGAAATCTCGAGAATAAAAAAGATAACTATTTTATATAAATAGAACACAGTTATTTCAAAAATTATAATAAATTTTAAAATATTCATGAAAAAAAAACAACAAGAAACAGAGTTTAATAAAAAATATGAAAAAGTAATGCGCGCGACATAAATAAGAAAAATGCTAATAAATTTTAAGTTTTATTTATCAAAATTGTTATATGGTGACAAAGTAAATTAATATATAAATAGCAACTAAATCATAAAATGAATTTTCTTTAAGTGAAAGACAAAAATATATAAATCAATCAATGAATAGATCACATTTATATCAGAAAATTATACACGATGTAAAAATATCATTGTTCATGACCGATAAAAAAAAATGCAGAGAATAATAAATTTATAAAAAATACGAGATATTCATTCAAATGAATTCAATTTTTAAAATCAAAATTAATAACTTCTTAATAATATTAATTATATTAGTAAAAACATGAAAGCTCAGTTGAAATCCAAGAAAATTATAAATATTTTTGAAAATTTCTATCAACAGAAAACGACAAAGAATTATATTTTTAAAAAAAATACCAAAATTTTCATAAGCAGGATTTCAAGTATTAGAATAAAAATTATTAACCTCTAAATTATAATTATCATATTAGTAAAATTACGAAACCAGAGTTAAATTTCTATAAAATAATATATCCATTTTTAATATTCATTAAAAAAATCTAAATCACAAATTGAAAGAAAAAATACGAAAAACGTATCCTTAAATATTCAAAAATGAAAATAAAAATTATAAACTTTTCAATAATATTTATCGTATTAGTCAAATTAGTGAAACTCAGTTTAATAAAAAAAAATCATGATACATAATTGAAAAGTTTTCATACAACGAATATAACAAAGTATAGTGGTGAAGAAGATACTGTAAAACTCAAACGCATGATTTCATTATAAAATATATTATTTTAAATAATATTTTATATTATCGGACCGTGATGAAGGTAACGTCGAATTACAAGAAAATTATTGATGGTGGTGGAAAATAGAAAAGGAATGATCCAACGAAGTTTTTATTGCACAGTGGTGGGCCAGATACCAGAAGACTCACACGCATGATTTTATTTTTAAATTATCAATTTTTATAAATCTTATTAATTTTTTTTTAGGGCCATTATGAAGGCAACTTTGGACAACTACAAAATTAATGATGAAGGTGAAAATGGAAACGGAAAGATCCAACGAAGTTTTTTTTGCACAGTGGTGCACAAGATACCAGAAGACACACACGCATGATTATATTATTAAATTATTAATTTTTATAAATCTTATTAATTTTTTTTATTTTAGGGCCATTATGAAGGCAACGTCGGATAACTACAAAATTAATGATGATGGTGAAAATGGAAAAGGAATGACCCAACGAAGTGTTTTTCGCACAGTGGAGGACCAGATAATAGAAGACACACACGCATGATTTTATTTTTTAATTTTTGATTTATATAAACCCTATTAATATTTTTTATTTTAGGGCCATTATGAAGGCAACGTCTGACAACTACGAAATTAATGATGATGGTGAAAATGGAAAAGGAATGATCCAACGAAGTTATTTTGCACAGTGGTGGACCAGATAATAGAAGACGCACACGCATGATTTTATTTTTAAATTGTCAATTTTTATAAATCTTATTAATTTTTATTATTTTAGAACCATCATGAAGTAAAAGTCGGATTACAACGAAATTAATGATGATGGTGAAAATGTAAAAGGAATGATGAAAACATTTTTTTTAACCGTGGTGGCAAGATACCACAAGACACACACGCATGATTTTATTTTAAAATATACAATTTATTTACATCATGTTAATATTTTTTATAGGGCCATAATGAAGGAGATGTTGGATAACATGAAAATTATTAATGTTGGTAGAAAATGAAAACTGATAGATACAATGAATGTTATGATGTTCACTGCTGTAGAAGACTCTGAAAAACTTAAACGCATGATTTCATTTACAAATATAAAATCTATTTATATCATATTAATATATTTTATTTTAGAGCGATAATGAATAAGATGTTCGATTACAACATAATTATAAAAGATGGTAGAAAATGGAAAAGGATTGATACAAGGAAGATAGAAATGTACACTGCTGTAGAAGACACTGGGAATCTCAAAAGCATGATTTCATTTATAAATATAAAATTTATTAATATCATATTAATATTTTTTATTTTAGAGTCATAATGAAGGAGACTTCGGATAACATGAAAATTATTTATGTTGATAATAATTGGAAATGGATTGATACAACGTTGATTATGATTTACACTGCTGTAGATGACACTGGAAGACTAAAACGCATGATTTCTCTTACAAATATATAATTTAATTATATCATATTAATATTTTTTATTGTAGGCTCATAATGAAGACGTCGGATAACATGAAAATTAATAAAGGTGGTAGAAAATGGAAAAAGATTGATAAAACTAAAATATCAAAGTATTGTGGTAGACGAGACCTTGAATAAATCAAACGCATGTTTTTTTTGAAAATATAATTTATTTAATCCATTTTAAAATTCTTTATTTTGGGACATAGATGAACGCAACTCTTAATTTCAAGAAAATTAAAAATGATGGTAGAAATCGAAACTTAATGATACAACGACGATGTCAAATTATAGTAGTGGAGAAGACCCTGAAAAAATCAAACGCACGATTTTATTTTTGAACATAGTATTTATTGAATCCATGTTTAAAATTTTTTAATCTAGGACAAAGAGGACGACAACGCTGGATTTTATAAAAATTACATATGTTGGAACACTATTGAAAGCTTTCGGTGTAACAAAAACAAAAGTAATAGACTGCATATGTCCCTGTTAAAGTCACCTGTATAATTACAGTTTTTATATATAATTTACTAAATTATTTATAATATTTCTTTTTTAGGAACAAGATTAATTCTACGTTGGATTTTAAAAAGTTATAACTGATACTACAAATTTTAATTGTATTGGTGAACGAAGATAACAAAGTATAATAGTGGAGAAGACAGTTGAAAAGTCAACTACATGCCTAGATTTTTTACATATAAATTATTATTTTTTAAATATTATTTATTTTTTAAGAATTATAATGAAAACTATGTTAAATTTAAGGACCAGTTTGAAGAATGGAATGCAATTGAAGAATATGAAGAAAATGGAAAACGCTAAATGATGGTATTTATTAAAAATATATACAAGGTAATACGCGCAACATAAAATCGAAATTTATGGTAATTAATCCTAAATTATATTTATATTTTTAGTTAATTCATGAAACTAAAGTTGAATTTTTCGAAAATTGTAAAGGATGGAATGTAATTGAAAAAATTAATTTTTTAAAATAGTACGGAGAATAATACATAAGTAAGAAATTAAAAAAGGTAATGCTTGCGACTTAAACATGAAAAATTTAATATCATAATACATATTTATCATGTAAGCTATATCGTAAATAATCTGTTGAACATCATTAAAATTACAAAAATGTCTAAGATGAATATTTTAAAATGGAATAATAATTATTAGAATGCTTTAAATGAATATCTTAGGTTTTTATTCAATCAATTTTAAAAATATGTATGAAATGAACTATAGCGAGAAATACATTGATAAAAAAAAGAAAAATTAAAGCGCACAACTAAAATTTGTAAAATTTAAAAAATCTTGAAATCGTTCATATCATATTACATCCTTCATTCATAAACTATTTTTATTTTAAATTAAACATTCCTTATACGACTACAATTTCAAAAATAAGCAAAACTCCATCGGTATAGCTTCTGACTTACACATTAGTTATACTTAATTCTTATACAAAAATTGCAGATTCTTTCTGTAATTAGATTTAAAAAAATTGAATTCGCAAAATTAATTTCATAAAAATATAACTAATTTTAATTTTATTAATTTTTAATTTTTGAATTGTCGCATAGAATGCACGTTTGATTTTCGTCGTTAATTTTGTGATATTTTTACATCCTAAACATTAAACATAGCACTTTGGGTATTCCTTTCGCAGATGGCCCACATAGAAGTACTGTTTATCGTTTATGCATTCTTTCGATTTGATTTTATTGCTATAATATATAATATAAATTTTAGCTCGCAAAATGAAATCCAGTTCCATATAAATAACTCTAATTTTTACATATTTTCCCACGTTCTCAATTCGGAAAATCTCGTACGCTTGCGTGCATGCCCATATCAGGTTTTGTCTTCGGTTTATTTGATATTTAACCTATATTTTTCTTAAAAAGAAATACTATTTATTGATAAATTTTTCAATGGTGATAAAAAAGTCTTATAAGTACGAAATTAAGTTAACTATTCACAATATTATGACATATAGTGTTTTTAATTTGTAGACATATTGCTTGAAGAGTATAGTTTTTTTCAAAACGTCTGAATTTAATTTGTTATTAATTATGCTAGATTTCATTTTTTTATTCTATATTTATAGAAAGTAATTAAAATTGTATATCTAAAATTTTTACTTTAAATTCTTGCTCATATATGTTTATCAGTGTTATTCGTCATAAGAAAACGCATTAAAATGAAGTTTTATATACTATTATTCATTCAAAAAATTTTCTATACTAAAGATACGTATGTTATACATATATGTTGATTATGAAGTAATGTATTATGGTATAAATAGATAATGCAGTATCCCATGTTTCTTATGTATATATTAATTGGATCCGCAATGTTTATTAATTACACTATCTTTAGTAATACACAGCTGGTGAAAGGGGGTATTGCAAACGAAAATCAATAAATCAATCACCTAACGCACAGTATGATGATGAGGAATACCAACATTTGATAACCATGCACAATGAAATAAGAATTGAATATGCATCCTTAATAAAACAGCTGGATTAGCATAGTAAGATATTTACTCTTTAGCATTGATTTTAAATTAGTGGAACAGTAATAGTAATTAGTTTTCTAATTTGTAGACTTTGTGCGAATTCGATAATACCTGGATCTCAGAAGTTATTAAAATTTCCATATATTATATCGAAGCTTTGAAATCAATACGGAATATAGGAGCAAAAAATAAGAATACTTATCAATTAAGTTCATTAACCACTTAGAGGATATAGTTCGGAAATTAAATCATTATTTCATTGAAAAAATTCTAATCTACTTTTAGGCTTCGACCAATTCCAGAATTCCTTTAAATGGGAATCGAACAAATCTTCTGAAGTGAATTTTATCTTCTTCATAAGTTTATTTTTAAGTTTCCCAATGTTGTTTCTGTGGTATTTGTGTAACTTCCACCTTCTGCAATGTATTTCACGCTATGGTTAACTGCTTTATGTACGTAACCTGTTTTTGTAAGGCTACAGTAGGAATTCCATTCGTTTGTATAAATCATAGCACCAACACTGACCTCATTTAATATGATTGTAGTCAGAGTTACTCTGTCTCTTTGTAAGCTCCAAAAAACCGTACTTCTTTCCTAGTTCTGTGACCTTTTTAATTTATTTTGCATTCACACACACACCTAAGATTCTTCTTCCATCTTTTGTACAAGGTAACGCTCAGGTCTGACTGAAGTGAATTCGGGAGTTTCATGATAGCTTTAACTGCTCTGGCCGAAATTAAATACAAATGTTAAATAATTTGGTCAAAATAAACGTAATAATTGTATTTAATACAATTTGATTTCTAATCATAAATATTCTGCATCGGGATCGCGTTTCTATACGTCCCCTTTTAATAAGAGCTCAAGAGGATATTTCCTCTTACTTTGTAGTAGAGCTTCATCTAATTCGATTACAGTATTCTCGCCGCCCATTTTACTACTCCTTTCAAACGCTTTACTAGATAATTCCTTTAGGAAATTGTAACAATTTATGCATGTGGATTCATAAATACCAAGAGCTTGGCAGTTATCCTTCATAGAACGCTCTAGATACCACTCACATATTATCTGCATGATCCAGCAAATAGATATTTTTGAATTCTACCTAATAATAGAATCAACGTAACCAAAGAATGTTGATTTCTTGGAGGAAAGTGTGTTGTATATGATTGTCTAGGGAGAAATTAATCAAAAAGTTCAAAATAATAATTTATCTTGAGCATTTATACGTCTCCAAAAATTCTACATCTTCACCTAAGCCAGCTAAGTTTAACTTAGTTGCCTCAAATATAATTCAGATCCATTACCTAATCTCATAATCTTGTGGTCCCAAAAACTAACACATCTTTTAGGCGATTTTGAATTAGCTTTTTATTCATTCGATACTCACTTAGCGGCTCAGAATTGCTAATCATTGTAAAAAATTTGCCTTGTATGTTATATTCATTCATTTGTTCTATACTTGGTTAATATTATAGATGTCAGCTTACACATTGCATTTCATAAGAATTAATTTTATACTTACAGGTTATGACTATTATAGGTATAAAGTATAGTATACCAATCAAAACAACCAAAAACAATACCTGATTTAGACAAGTACGCAAGCGCACGAGATTTTCCTAATTGAGAAAGTTTGAAAATATGTAAACATTAGAATTATTTATATTGAGCTGTATTTCATTTTGCAAGCTAAAATTTTTATATATTATAGCAATAAAATAAAATCGGAATATTATATAAACGATCAACAGTACTTATATATGGGCCATCTGCGAAAGGAATACAAAATTTCCATTCCTTTTATCAATTATACGGTAAATATTTTACTAATGTACCAGATACGTTGTTGTGAAGTCACGAAAGTACTTGCCTCGAAAAAGTTTGAGTGACTCTCTGTGCTGGAATCAACATCGTGTGATCAAAATGATCTCTCCCAATTCCTCTTAAATATACCGCATTTAATAAACGAAGAATCAATCAACAATAAGCATTGAAGGTTTTTACTTAACTTTATATTAATTTTTATTACACATTGGTTGAGAATCATCTCTTTTTTTCGGCAGTGTTTCCAAATTTTTCTTTGGAAACAGCTGGCTAATCTTTGAAGTTATAAAACTGACTATTTCCAACTCTAGTAAAGATATCTTAAATTAATTTTAGCAAGCAATAAGACCAGTGAAGACAAAGTCTTCAAAATAATTACATTTAACGCAAAAAATTGACATTTTGATTAATACAATAAATATAAGTTATTAACAAAATTATTTCAATGCGTAAGGGGAGGAATTTTTAGTCATTAACAGATCAAGTAATTCCATACGATTCTCATTAAGGGAGCGATACCAGAATTATGCAACCGTAAAGCGAAAATTTGGCCTCGCGTGCGTGTATATTTGTTTTTATAACGTAACAAGAATCCAAAACAAATTAATCAAATTTCCATAATAAAGTTTTGCTATAAGTTTTAAATATGTCATTTCATAATATGAATTGTAATTTATGCAAATGTTTTTGATGGATAGTAATTTTTTTGATATATAGATGCAGAATTTTGTGATATATTCACCATACTACATTCAATAACATTTTCTACGTTACTTTGATTAATCTTTAACTTTTCAAAGAAATTTGATATTCCAGGATGATATTGTTCAAAATTTGTGAAAAAATGGCGATTAAAAACCTCCGCTGAATTAGAGGTCGAAAGAATATTATTTATGACTCAGTCATATGCATTCCAAGCTTCAAATGTATATTTCGTTCTTTTTAGGTAATTTTTTTCGAAGTATTGAAAAAAATGTGATAAGTTGATTTTTGGAAAAGCTGACGATTTTTTAGGATTTTTCTTTACCCAATTTCGACAAATTCTGTGGGAACAAATGCCAAAAGAAGTTATGCATTTCATATAAAATCGAATATCATTGTTTTTTAAAAACTCAATACTTAATACAAGTTTCTGAATTTGTCTCCAAATGGTCTATCCGAAGTGAAGCAATCAAAATATATATTTTAGATTTGGTTGCTTTTAAAAAAGCAACAAAGGCAAAAAATTCAAAATCTATAACTATATTAGGTGGAAAGTTCGGCGCGCATTTTTCCACTATGAAATTGATTACCCTGAGGTAGTCACACTCTTTTTCTTTTTCTAGAAGAATATAGACAAGAGGGTAGACTTTTGAAACAATGATTGCATGCAGAATGTGTAGTTGATAGAAATCTTTGAGCAAACTTTGAAGGTACCATCAGCAATCAGAATTTGAGAATTTTTTAGGTGGAGTAGATTTTTTTCTGTTGCAAATACAACAATCCTATTATTTACTTCATTTCCAGTATCAAGCAAACAAAATTTTTCATCTCGATTATTAGTATTGATTTTAAGTTCTTCCAAATTCCTTGATTTATCAACAGTGATTAATTTTCTCTTAAAAATATTTTGAATATTTTTATATGTGTTTTTTATTTAAAATTGGTAATTCAAATGATTTCGTATCACATGTTGAAACAGAATATACTTGGTGAGTAGTATACGCACTGTTTTCAGCCAGATTTTTTACCTGGAATGATAAAAATGTTTTTGATATATTATTTTCAGATAACAAATGGTTGTGATGATCTGTCAAATTGACTATTTCAGATTTTTCAGATAGAGTCGTTTTTAGCTTCGCTAAACAATTTCTTTTTTGGCATCTCCAAGGCTTCCACTTCTTCGTAGTGTGATGCTCTTTATAAAATTAATTTTTATAAAAAAATCATTCTCTTGACTTTTTCACTGAGTATCAATTGAAATTTTGTACAATCATCACCCTTTATGCCATTTTTATCGTGCGCAAACACAAAAACCACACTCCATACTTTTGTATTCGACGCGCGTGCGCTACCGAATTTTCGTCATACCTTCTCCCACATACGATTAGAACAAATCGTCAGTATTTGTGTTCATTTTATGTTTTATTTTTAATTTACATATCCAGGTACTGTCGATAAGGTTTTTATGACTTCCATCCTCTCTAATATACTCCACCGAATGGTTAATAGTTTAGTAATCGTAGTATTTCATTTGCAAGGAGTCTTGGCACGCCATTCATCAGTGAAAATTTTTGTATTCTTCACAAATTTATATTTAATAATGCTTACCAGAATTTCCTCGTCTCTTCTAGGGACTTTGAAAACACGTGTCACTTCTCTTTCCTTTTTTCCATCCTCTCTTAATGTGTACTCGCAAATCCCAGGAGTCATTGACCATCTAGTCTATAGTGTTATCATTCTTTTTTCTCACGTTAAGATCTCCCGCAGATAATCATCTAATTTCTCACGATTATTTGAAGTTAGCGCAGAAGAATCTAAATATGTTTATATTTAAATGCTTGATTCCAGAATTAAATAAAAAAATTATTTCGAAGATCCTTTCATTACGCTCAAGTGCATATTCAGCATTTTGATCAGTTTTCACCTATCTCCTTTCAAATACCTTCCCCTTTTTTATTTTCTTTACCGTAAACAAGAGTCTCGTCGCCTTATGCAAATTTTCAAATTCCTACCATTGGCTTCCTTTCAATAAATTTTTCTTTACACTCAGTTCTAAGGGAATCGAACAAATCTATTAGTGTTGTTTTCATGGGTCAAAGTAAACTTTCTAACTCAGTAAGGCTTCTACCCATACACCAGTTAAAGATGATTATTAGTACAATTCTTAAAGAAATTTTAGAATTTGGTCCACCAGGTCTGTCTAAAAAAGAAAAGAATGTTTCTGTTCTTTGTGAAAAGTTTTCGTTACAAGATTTATTTAAGAAGTACACATCAAATAATAATTGATGTAATTACTCGGAACACTAGTAAGATACGATAAAATCAACATTTTCACTATTGCAAGAGAACTTTTCATATGTTGTATTACACTACTTTCTTTTCTTCTCCTGAGCTTTCATATAGTTATGAGCCCAACAATTCTTACACCTCTTAGGAAGATTATATATTAGTTTCTTATTTACAAGAAATTCATGAAGCCTATCCATGTCATTTATTAGAAAGTTAAAGCGTCCTTCTGGATCATAGTCATTCATTTTTCAGCGTGGTAAAAATATGGCAAAAAAGAACTAAAGCATTAATATAAATGTTATATAAATAAACATAATAAATTAATCAAACTATTTAATTGGTAGAAAAAACAGTATGCTTCCTACAATTCTGTTTTTTCAGGCGCATGCTCGTCGATGTTTTTCGGGATACAATTTGCAACTTCCTAGAATTATTCTTATATTTCATTTTTGTTTTGCAGGCTAATTTTTTAATATTATCCATTTTAGAAAAAAAATCATAAACTTCAAAAATTACTTTATGGTGATTTAGGTGGGGCGCTTACTACACTGACGATTAATATTTATCTTAAAATACATCCTTCTGTGCAGTTTTATAGGTTTTTAAAGTTGTCCTAATCCCAACACGTGCTTCTTAAAAATAAACATTAGCACTGATATTTTACACGAGTTAAGCAAAATCAGGATAATTATTCCAACAAAAGAAGAGCTATAGCTGTTGACGTGATAGTAAATGAAGGCAAAAAACTGAGCGAAGCTACGAACACGTTAAATATAGCTAAATCAACACTAAGCAGTATCGTAAAAAATTATAGAGGAACAGGAATTTTTGATAAAAATATAAAACGAATAGCTAGATATGTAAAGCCGACGGATTTTATTAAACAAGATATTCTAATGCTAGTGGAAGATGATTGTAAACTTTAATTGAGCAAATAATTATAGATTTAAATCTTTATGTTCACATACCTACTTTATGGCGATGGCGCAAGTCATGGAATATTACCTACAACATAAGTAAAACAATTCCTCAAAGTAGGAACTGGGAAGTCATAAAACTTTAAAAAAAGCCTATGTTGATTGGTATACTTCTGTTACAATAGAAGTCTGATATAAAAGTTATTTTTGATGACGAGAGATCCTTTTCGATACATATGCTTATGAGTCACCGAAAAATATTAAGAAGGTGTACTCTAACCCCCTGTAATATCAAACGCTCGAGGTGACAATGTAATGTTGCTACTAGTTTTTAGCGCTTTCAACGTAGCACACTGTGAATCAGTACATGGAAATGTGTTTTCGATATTTTCCAGCAATCTTTAAAAGCTATTGTAAACATCTTTAAAAATGATGGCTATATTATTGTTATGGACAATGCACAGTTTAATCACTCCAATCAAATGTTCTATGATAAATACCCATACAAAATTCATTAACTTCCGATATACTCACTTTTTTGAATCCTTGTGAAGGTGTTTTCTCCAAAATAAAATCAAATATACGAAGTCTTGGTCCAATTCATGTTAGAAATAACCTTCTACGAAAATTGGTGCAAATATTGTACGGGAAACAAACTTGAAAAATTAGTTTCAACATGCGGGATCATTCTTCGTTAGATATTCTTCACTTGACGACATCTTTAGAAAATAATGTGCTTAATTTTGTTTTTCTTTTTATTTATTATATAAACGCATTATATAATAAAAAGAAAAATTTTTTATGTTCTATTTTGCTTGTCAACATGTTTGAGTTTAGATGCAAGACTTTGAAAGTATCATCAGCAATAATAATAGAAAAGTTGTTTAAATTAAATAATTTAAGCTGTAGACGTAGCAATTCCATCCTTGGCTAACGCACCAGATACGCATTAATAAAAAATTCTCAAATAGAATTGAACTTATATTAAGTTAAAAATTTATTGTATTGTCTATCAATATGATATTACGTTTTCTATCATTCTTAATATTTTTATAAATGTTCCTATTTTTTAATATTGTGACTTCATTTTTATGTATGTTTCATCATACACTTAACAAGTGGTTTGTGTAATGTTGTTCGATATATTCTTAAAGATATTATAAAATAACATCTTTTAACTAATGTCTGTAAAAACTACCACAAGAGGTGAACGCGTTAGTTCCTATACTATTACGAAGATAGGGTATATAAACAAAGTAGAGTATATATAGATTACGAACATGTTCGATTTTAAAACAGATGATGTCATGAGTAATTTTAAAGCGCTCTGGCATGTATTAGTGTCTTTATATTTATTCATAAATAAATTTGATAATTTTTTATTTTATTACAAATTATCTAGGACACTCACAATGTCACCTGACAAAATATGATTATTAGCTTTTTGGCTTATAACTAGCTCTACATTTTATTTTTGCTTATTTTCGTAGCGCCCTTTCTATTTTGGCTTCTTTATGTTTTTTATGTTTCACCATAACCATGCCCCGTATAAAGATAATTTTTATAGAGCATCATTTCCTTAATTTGTTTTGCCAAAATAATTTAAGATAATCAAGATTATCTTAAACTGGATGAGCAATTTAACGGATAGCGCGATTTTTTAAACGTAACCAGCCAGCGCATTTCATATTCAATGTTTTGCGCGCATCGTTGGTTAGCTTTTGCTATGCTAATTATCCAAAAGCACAATTACAAAAACAATAATTTATTGAGTTATGTATGAGAATTTAATTATATTTTTTTGAAAACTTAAGAAACAATTTAAAAAAACTTATGATATTAAAGTCACTATAATATTTATTTAATAGTTTAATTTAAAAGTAAATCAAGCAATAAGTATGATCAAGAGAGATTTTTTTCTTTTGCAAATATTTAAACAAATGATATAGTTGACTTATGATGTGATTAGTAAATAAAAATATAGTTTAACATTTGTAACTACTACTACATTCTTACTATTTATAAGCAAAAATTTACGTATGGAAATTTAATTGTGAAAAGTCGGTCATGTATGTCATTGTAGAAAAAAAATTCGACATTGTCTGTCGCTTATAAAGATTTCGTTTTTAAATTATTTTTAACTCAATTAAATTGAGAAATAATTTTTTTATAAAAGCTATTTCGATTCAAAACATCACCCAAAAAAACAAAATCAAGCTCACAGACGACAATACGCATCGTTACCGACAAAATCTATTCAACGAATCCTTCTGATAAAATTGAAAATACTTTGTCAATGGATTATCATGACCACGTTCAAAGTGAAAATAAAATATAAAAATACTTTTGCATTAAGAATTAAAACTTTTGCTGCATTTATAATAAATCTGGTATACTCAGCTGCAACCATTTCAACTAAATTATGCGAAATTTTAGTTTTAAATAAAAATTCACATGCATAAAAATATGCTTAATATAAATAGAGAAATTCCTTTATTACTGATAACTCAACAAATATTGAGGAACTCCAGAAAAGTACCTTTCTTGATAAGCGTTTTTACATATCTGATATACTTTAGATGAAACTAAAAAAATCCGTGGCTTTTGCTACAGAGAGTTACTTTTTCCACCCAAAGAACGCAGATACAATAATTGCGGACGGTTAATTTATGTTCTTGAGAAATTTTTATAGTTGAATGTGATTCACTATGAAGTGTCATCTTAAATTTTTGGATATGCGCACACTTATATAATTCTTAAAAAAATTTATTATTTTAAGGATTTCAAAATTTTCTCAAAAGATAGTAACATAAATTCTTTTAAATAAATAATTACCGATTTTGAGTCATAAGCTTTTTTTCTTTATAAAAAAGGTTTAATTGATTTTTGCCTTTTTCACTTTGGTCAATGCATCCGGAGAAAATTACAGGATATTTCAATTAAAATTGAATATTGTGAGAATATTGAGTTTCACCCTTATATTAAATGTGTAACATCATTGGTATTTGTACCTAAAGAATTTTTCGAAATAGTGTATATAAAATCATTGAAGAAATTCTTAATATTAGCAGTATTAATTCCAAATTATAAATATTTATAGAAAAAAATTTTAATGGCAGAAAGTAACAAATTGGAAATCGGAATGCCTATGAACATATCTTCAACAACATATGACTTGCGTCTAACTCCACCAAAGTATTCAATCGGCTTTTTATGGTAAATTAATTCGGTCAAAGCCATCCTGAATAATATAAATTCTTATATTAACTTAAAATCTTAAAAACTAATGCTGAAAATGAAATTTAATGTAAGTTGACAAATCTTTATCATCATTTATTGACCATTTATCAACGAAAATTTGATAATATAAATTTCATTTGTCTCCACGTAAATTCAAATTACGAATTTAATTATTTTCATCTCGTTGCATTTCTATAATAATAGAAGATTAGTGAATTTTGAATTAATTATTACACGGTTTTTTAGGAATAAACAACAGCACAAACAAGATATCTATCATGTATTTAGTCTACGCATGCGCTATTGACATTATATCTACGTCTTAGTTTTCTCTTAGAGAATTTGACAGTTGTAAATAGTGCTAAGTTCATATTTTAATATTAATATGCAAAAGGGTATAGGTGAAATATTAGAAAAGACTTAACATTTTTCAAATTGAGCATTGTCAGTACCGGGTTTTTTATTCAAATCCGGATATTGTAACAATCAAATCTGAACATCACGTGAAAATTAATACGTAAGTTTGGGTGGTACACATACTTACTGAGAGTGTGCATAAAATAACCTATTTATGTAGGAAAATCTCAATCGAAGATTCATAATTTTCCAGACTTTCTCTTAATGATATAATGAAAAAATAAAATACAAAATGTACACAGGTGAAGATAAAGAAGATTGCGCTTTGCTGGTTAAATTAACCAGCAAAATTAAAGACAAAATTTTTGCACTTATAAATGATGACTGTAATATTACGCTCTAGTCAATAATAGAACAAACATCATTCGACTAGTGCCAAACTACTGTTCGCAGGTGGCTCAGATTATTAGTTCATTTAAAACGACTCTTCCCGTTTCTATTAACAGTAATTCTGCTGAAGTTGAACTTGAACCACAACAATACGCATTTGGTACTAAAATCTCACACTTGATTTTAAATATAAAAATTTTATAAAAATAGTCGAAATTCTATTTTCAGTTCATATGTTACCCTTTAGTGGATTTTCCGTAGTCGGTACTATTCAAAATCCAGTTATAGTAAATATCAGAGGAAAAAACGTTACTATGACTTCGGCAGTGAATGCACTTAATGTTATTTACTATTGAGCAGTAGCTTAGTTAACTTTGAAGCGGTGTCTGATAGAAATAATTGTGTTATACTTGAACAATTCTTGTAGAAATTTTAAGAAATATTGATATCAGGTAATTTCATATTGGTAATGGTTAATGTACATTACTGTCATTCTAATTACAGACTTGTATGGTAAGTAGAGGTATAAAATACGTAACTTCCCAGGTACTATACTATTTTTAATCTATTTGAGAAAGTGTTTTAAAAAATAAAAAGCAGCTTTTGAAAAGATGGTCCTATTCGTGGTTTACTTGACCCGTTATAAATAACGAAAACAGCTGCTGAGTCTAGAACATAACTTGAAACAATATTTTCACCACAGTGAGGCATTCCTCGGTAAATGCCATATTCTCTCGGACATTATATACATATATACATATATATATATATATATATATATATATATATATACATATAGGAATTTGATTCTGTTTTTCTTCTTTAATTAATAATTATGTCTTTATCAAATATACGATCCAAAATATTCTATTAAGTCAATTTAACACATTTTTTTAATCCAATAAAAATATTATGGGTGTTTTTTAGAATATGCCATTAATTTTAATTAAATCCGGATGGATAAAAATTTTATTACGTACTTTTGATAATAATGCAATTCATTATTTATATATATATATATATATATATATATATATAAATTCTAGGATAATTCGACTCAGCCAAAAATTCAAGCATACCTTACATTTTGAAAATAATTTTCTACAGCATATTTCATTGACAATATCCACCGAGATATATATTAGTTTTCATCGCATACATCTGGACTACAAGAATATGTCAGCTGGCTTTGATAAATATAAATTTTTCGACTCATTTTTATTACACTAATAGCTTTAATTCAAATAAATAAGCTATATTTTATTATGTAAGTAACGCATGCGTTTGCACAAATGGTGGCTTTAAAACAAATCCCTTTTGAAAGAACCCAATTAATTTTCTGCCTAATAAGAATATTTTTCAACGTTTTAATTTTAAGAAAATTGTTGATTTTATCATATGTAAAATGGCTATTTATTTTTTTTTAACACTTTGAAGAAAAATAACTGGGGGTTTGAGTTAATTAATTTTTAAACTAAGATCCAACATAATAAACAATAATAATTTCACAATACTGAAATGATTTTGATCCAAAAATCACTAAGTAATACAAGTTTAGACTGACTTGGTATGATTATATAGAATTAGAATAATTCCCGAATGTTTGAGTCATCGGTGCAGTTAGAGAGTATAAATAGGAAATATGGCAAATTTTATAGGCTATTGCTCACCAACTGTGCACTTGTGGGTCTGATAGCCGTTTTTGACCGCTGTTTATGGTCATTCGTATACCTTAATCATTTTTTTTGTCGAAACACTATGGTAAATACAGGTTTCTATAAAAAATTTATATATCATGGTGATACATAGAATAAGGCCGACAAGATGGTAGAATCGAGTTTTGATGTGCTCGGATAAATTTACGACTTTTTGAGATGATGCCAGTAGAACCAACGTACAAGAAATCGATATGTAAATGAGTGGTGGTCACCATAAAGATTTATATTTTGTTAAACTCCTACACTACCGCAGAATAGTCATCTGGAGCCTAATGGTGCGTAATATATTAACAACTTCTCTGGGGTGCCTAAAACATTTAAAGAAGCAAATTTGAACTGAATAAACATCACAACTATGTAAGCGTAACAGGGGTTTTACCTTGCATTATAAAAAAATACAATTAGAGGGGTAGTCAAAAATTATAGACTTATATGAAAATGTTTAATTTCGCATCCATAACTTCAAAAATTTTCAAAGTCTAATAACAAAAACTTCTAAGGAATTTTTAAAACACTTAAATTAACAAATCGAAAAAAATCATATTACAATAGCTATTATAATATAAAAACTTACAAAAATCGTTTTATAAAATATTGTTTGTTAATTATTTCATATAAAAATAAAGATTTCATTAAAAGTTTCACAGACAATAATTAAGAAACAAAATATAACACAAATAATTTAGATTGTTTATCATTATAACATCATTTAAATAACTAATTCTTTTTCCTAAGAAAAGATATAATTAAAAAAAACCATATTATAACATACTTTTTAACAAGATGATTGATATCTGTAGGTTGAGTACTGCTTCTTTTTTTCGGAAGCTAAATTATTATTGTTATTACAATTAGAGACAGTATTTAAATTGTAAAAACCAATTTTGATTCGGCATCCATTGAGTTAGGAGGAGATTTATCCATTGAGGAGGACTTGTTGGAATGTGCATCCGACCAATTTTCAACAAATTTTCGTACACCTTCTTGTACCGATTGCTTCGTAATCTTTGAATCCTTACACATATTTATCTAAAATAATAAAAGTTATTTCATATTTATCAATAATTAATAAAAAAATGTCAGATTACTTGAGCTACCATGCTATCTATAGTTTCTTGAATACTGTTTACTTGATCTGGTGTCAATTCAGGAACATTTTTAAGACTTTCTAACGCACTAATAGAATCGGTGTATTCAACAATAGCCTTTTCTGTATCAAGATTGAGCAAATGACAATATGCTCTGTTGTAACATCTTTAAAAACAAAATCAAATTATTTTTATTCGATTAAATTATAGATTACATTTCAGCATAAAGTCTAGGATCATTAATACCAGTAGAAATATACAATTCTTTTGCTGCCTGCGATTCTTTCAGTGATTCCTCAATATTATCTATACACAAAATTAAAGAGAGTAAAGTATCTTATATAAATAATACGATAACTCAGTAAACATTTATTTAAATTGAAAATTTTATTAAAATTATCTTATCTTATTTCTTATGTGATTTAAAATATAATATAATAATATTATTATGTTATGCTTTATCAAACATCTCTATCAAATAAATAGAATAAACTTAATTTTTCAATTAAGTTATTTTTGTACTAGTCTTATTTAAGATGTAACTAACTACATTTTTTAAATACTTAAAAGGCATCAAATTAAAGGATACCTTTTTTAAAAAATAATAAAAAATATTAAACTTTTATTTCAATAATCTACATCTATGACTAATGTAGATACAAATTTTACATTATAATCAAATAAATATATATTTTATAAATATTGTTAACTTTTTATTAAAAAGCTACCGACATACTATACACTCAATTATTATAAGTATATGCTCAAAAATTATATTTACCATTTCCTTTATATATCGTTGCTATTAGTTGACGTGTTCTTATTAGGTTATGTACACAATCCTTATCTTCCGGGCTAAAAAACAATTAAAAATTCACACTACTATAGTTTATATAATCTAATATAAATAAAAATAATACTTACTAGTTTTCAAACACTATACGCGATAATTCTAAAATTTCCCATGCAATTTCTATATCATTAGCATTTTCATTGTAATTTCCAGCAGCATTATCTGGTTCAATGTATCTGTTTTCTTTTTCATCTTCATCGACTTCTTCATTGTCTTCGTCATCGTCATCAGGTGGTAAGTTAGTTTTAATTACAGTAGGACAACCAAGTATAGGATCATCACCATAAGAATTATCCGAATTAGCATTCTCATCATTTATTGCTGGATTCGTATTCTCATTTGTTATATCATCAACATCATTTTTCGCAGCATTTATTTTTTCTTCACTACAAACGATATAAGTACATAACAATATGATATTTTATAAAAAAAAATATCTTTTAACTATATAAATTGAAATTAACAACATTAGAGTACTAAGTTAAACATAAAAATTACGACAGTTGAATACATCACCTGTTTATAACACTAAATCCATATTTATCAAATAACTAAATAGAGAATGTACACTGGATATTCTAGGAGCTAGATTCATGTAAATATATTTTAAATAAAATCAAACAATTCTTGATTTTAAAAAATTATTTTCATT